>NC_091107.1:7957500-8035000 GCF_024713975.1 Paralichthys olivaceus | reverse complement strand
CACAAAAATGTGGAAAATGTCTTGCAATGTTTAAGGAACTAAAATTAATCAATACTGCACCAAAATTGAATGGCCCATTCCCCACACTTCCACTAAAGCCGTTTTCAGACATGACCTCAGGATGTCTGGAGAAGAGGGTCTGGACCTTCTTTGGAGGTTGTTCACCCATGCACAACACAGCAGGAGATTTAGTGCAGGTGCATCATAGTATACCATATAACTATATACTAGTTTTCCCATTCACCTGTCTTAGACTGCCAGGATGTGATTATTACCACCGGCTTGATCAGTTCCTGAACCTGACATCGATTCATTTCAGTGAGAATCCCATCATGTAAAAATAGACCTCATAGTGAAAAGCTGCTGTGTATTTTCCTTTCCCATTGAATCGGATTCTGATTCATATCCTGTATCGACTGAGCCCGCTCTCAGAAACTGACCACCTCCTCATCTATCACAACAAAAAAGCCGGTGAGTCAAAGCATCCCTCTCGAGCCACATCCTCTCAGCTCAGGAGGAGATCTGGTTAATCAGAGGCGTGTGAAGCACAGTCACTTCGCTCACATCTGGACCCCGACACACACCAACTCATAAAGGATCAATCTGATTTACATACACCTTCACGGATCGTAAACATTTCTGTTATAACCTTACAGTTTAAATCATCAGAGTCAATTTAACAGTTTTGCATCATTAACCTTGAGCCTTGCACTGCAAATGTACAATACTACAGTACTGTGATACTATACTGAAGTATACTTTTAATGTACCTTTACTTTACTGAAGTGGATTTATTTTCAGGTACTTTACAAATATCAGAACTTTCTTCTTCACTGTATGATGTGATATTTGACCATTTATTTGTACTTTTACTTCAGTAAAATGTTCGAATACTTGATCCAGGTGTGCAAACATATCACCACACCCCTTGTTCTTGTGTTTATTGATTATATTTCACTCTTTTATGATTTAAGAAAATGTTTTAGTTACAATGATAAAATGATACTGATGAACAACGTAAGAACAAACAAGAACCTTAGTGCTGAGAGTCAGTGGAGTTTTTCTGGGCTGCCATCCGTCCAAATTCAGTGTCAGGTTCATGAGCTTGTCTCTTAATATTTGGCCAGTTCATATCTGACCTAATCGGGAAATCAAATGACGGGTAGGTTACTCAACTACTTCCTCAATCCTACGCATGTTCCTTTCCAGAGTCATGTGTCATAGTTACTGCAACCCACCTCCATCCCTCACCATCCTCTCTCACTGACCACGTTTCCTTCCTCTGCTCCTCCCGTCCTCCTTCCCTCTTCTCCCCCGTCATCATTTTATACTTATCTCCTCCTCGTCTTCCTTTCACCTCCTTCTTCCTTCCCTTTGATCTCCTCACCCCTCTCATCTGCCGGTCCTCTCATTTACCTCCTTTTTTCCACTCATCTGATCCTCTTGTGTTTGCTCCTCTCCTACACTCCTCTCCCCTCGTCCTCCCGTCCTTCCTCTGAAAGTTTAATTTAAGCTTGTCATCAGAGTGAAGTTGGATACGGCTGATGATGCTGCAGCCATCACATCTTCTGGGATGCTGATAACTTTCCTGCAATTCTGTTTGTCTCGCTTTTGGCCTGTTTCACATGAGGACGCGAATACTTCTCAATTATTTTATGACGTTGAGAGCAGAAATAATTTTTTTTTAAACAAACAGGCCAAAACTTTTAGTTTAATTTTATTTTGGTGATGATAGCAGCTCAGTACATTCCAACTTAAGAAAACTCATGCAAATAGACAAACATCTCTTTTTTCCCCTGATAATTAAACATATGATTCATTGCTAACTTTACCTTTAAGGGTTTTTTTCCATTCCTAAAAAAAATGTTTTTTAACTTCATGGCTCTGAGCTGGAAGAACCCCATGCTGGGCAAGGGGAGGAAAGGAGAGCTCTGGTGGAAGTGAACCTTTGACCTTTCTTCACAGGAGTGACTGGATCCCAATTGCACTTCGACCTCCAGGGACGAACCAATCGCTGAAGTGTGACCAACCGTCAGGGGTGTGGCCCCGAAGACCCTCACTTCTACTCGGCACCTCTCGCATTCTGGGCATTCCAAGTGTCGCTGCGGCACATATCATCCAGGCATCCCAGGGATGAATGAACACACACACACACACATAAACCTATACATGCATGTACTGCACACTGATTCAATGGTACCTTTATTCACATTTGATATACCTCACCTACTTTTTTGCATTTCATGCCACAAAATACTTCTCCCACAACAAAGTGCTGCAAGGGACTGAATGAGTTTACGATCAACTACGAGTTATTCACATAACTGCAAAAACATTTAAGTCAAACTTTTTAGAAAATGCCATCTTAGGTGTGTTTTGTGAAAGAATTTCAAGGGGAGTGCAAAAGTCCATAGACGGAAGACTGTGGATTAAAGGCAGCCTTCAGAAAACCAGCTCTGCACTACTGACCCAATATAAAGACGAAGATTTTTGTCTGGGTGACTTTGCAAATCTTTTCTCTCCTCTGTATTTGACAGGGAAGTTGGAAGATTTTCATTTGTCTCAATTATGTCAAAAGTGTCAGAATTAGTTTCATACATGTAACATTCAAGCCCACACATGCTGATTTCATTTATATAGGCTGCTATTTTATCGTTGATGTTCTCTATTACTACTCAATGGGATGTAGGTCATTAGGATTTCATCTAAATTTGAAAGTGAAAACATTATCGCTCGTCTGTGTCTGCTTAGTTTGGCACATTCATGAGTCTTAATATGACTGATGTGTGTGTGCTTTGCGGCTGCCCATTGCTCCACATTCCGCTTTTGTGCATTTCTTACCAAGGATAGGCCTACTCAGTGTGTGTGTATGCATGTGTGTGTGTGCGTTAGCGCAGTAATGTCATACTTATTTGCCTTCCATTCGGCTTGGACTGATGCAGTCCCTTTCTGTGGTGCTGGCTAAATTCAGACTCAACACACACGCATCACTCATACACACGCCAACATACATACACCAGTCATACACACATTATCCTCACAGGCACACACACACAAGCACATACAGTCTCGACACAGACCCAGACAGAACCAGACCAGGCTACACACTAATTACATGCCTGAAATTAGACATAATATCAGCCAGCCGGTTGACTATGGAAACAATGATGGAAGGCCAAGTTAAGGGTGTGTGTGTGTGTGTGTGTGTGTGTGTGTGTGTGTGTGTGTGGGTGGGTGCGTATGTGTGTGTGTGTGTGTGTTAATGTACATTTATGGATGTCTTTCTGTGCACGTGTGTTTATACTCATGCGTATCAGGAGTCACATGTGAAAACAGCAGAGTCAGATAAAAAGAGAGGATCGGAAAGTGGAGGATGTAATATTTTCTTCAGTAGCCTTAAGAAAAAAGAAAGTTAATGTGGCAGTGGTTCAAAGGGGTTGTGACTGCTTGGGGTCTAGTTTGAGGATCACAGAGGTGAGAAATGCAAACTGTTTTCTCAAAAATCAAATTAAATTTAAAAACTGAACAACAAAAAATGTTTGTAAAGATTCTCAGGCTATTTTAATTCTTTGGCATTGTGTTTTGGTTTGGACAGACAGAAACTGAGAGTTTTGGAAACCCACATTCACAGCCTGATTGGGTCGAATCAATCACAACTCAACTGCCTATTTGCACTTATCATGTTGTAATTAAAAGAAAATATATGAACAGATAATAATAATAACAAGAATAATAATAGGAAAAAAAAAAGAACAATAATAATACTTAATTTCTACAGCAGGTTTTTTTACAAAACACATGGGAATACAACAAGATGTATGCATCCATAACTGAAGTGATGGTTTCAGGTTCTGCCCTCATTCACTATGATGATACAAATCAATAGAAGACATGATCAACAGTCCAGGCCTCATAGTCTTTAAGTTCCTGGTATCTCTGATATTAAACTGTGTCATACAGCTGGTTTTATTGATCCCTACAAGGAAACACTTTGATTGCTTTTCCACAAACTCAGGAAGTTCAGAGGTCAGAGGTCAGTGACAGAGCAGCACCCCTGCAGCTGACAAGGATTCAGGTTCTCACTTGAGAGCGCGTTGGCAGAGCAGATGCTTGTCAACATGGACAACAAGTCCAGGTCATCCAGTGGAAATATGGTCCTCCAGACCTCGGGGTTAGAGTTTTCCTAATGAGGGACCTTCAGCTGTCCCTGAGAGCCACTCTGAAACTCTTCTTAATGGGGGCCTACAGACTATTTGCAGTTATTTTGAGGTCAGTAATTTGAGGTCTCAATGACCTCTTTAGGCCGTAGTATGGAAAAAAGCTTCTGCTAAATGGCACATGTTACTTGATGTTGCCTAAAGTTTGACCAACCTGAACCAGGTGAGGCCACATTTCCTGGGATGCCTGCCCAGTAAAAAAAAAACTAACAAAAAAAACAGCGTCCTGTAGACTGACCTTGGCAGACCACTGCCGAGAGAGCAGGGCCTTTCTCACAATGGGTGTGACTCTCAAGCCACAAAAGCCATTTCCTCCTGCATAACCAAGTCAAATTATTGGTCACAAGACTCCTTTTAAAATCATGCAGAGATTATTGACTGAAGTGGAATAAAGTCATGTAAGAGCTAAAACACTTTCTTATGGCTGAAAAATATTTTAACTCTGGAGATGACAGTCATTTGTTTGAATGTATTCCTTGTGTGTACTCATGTTTAACACAATTCACTATCAAAAGAAAGAGTTTCACATCTTTAAAAACATGAAATCTAAACTTTGAGGCATTTAAAGCAGATTTAAAGTGACTTACAGTTTGAGAAGATAATGTCAAAGTCCAAGTGTTGGGTTTAGCAACAAGAATGTTACAGAGAAATTAGATTTTCCAAAGTGCACAAGAACTATTTGACGAAAAGTAATAGAATAGTTAGGATCCTGTCACTTGTAGTGAAACTACAGCACAGAGGCTCATTGGGCTTCTGTGTTTTTACTCCTGTAGAGGAATTTTCATGCACTCTAATGGCTCTAAGTGAATTAGGCCTAATGTATCCTATTATGGTGCAATGAGGGCAGGCCAAAGTCATCAAACTCTTTATTTTGATGGATGTGGACACACAGACTCGCACAACCACATGTACATGCTCCCCACCTCCCCCCTTCCTACCTCTGTCACCACACACCTTTTCTGGCTCCAAAGCACACAAACACACCTCCTGACCAGGCAGGCAGCGAGGAAGGAAGTCAATATTTGAGGAGCTGGAGCTACCTGCGGCCTCATGGTCAAGCTCCACCTCGAGCTGCGGGCAAACTGGGGAGTTTTCTACAACGCAGCTTTCAGCGTTACTCAGTTTGAGTCTTCATGGAGGTGGTGCTCACTAATTTCATTCCATCTCCAACTATTTCAGCAGCTCACCTGCTACGTTGATTATCCTAACTTTTATTCTCACTTATGTGGTGTGTTTGTCAAACTCATGGTCATTGACAATCCTATTTGTGTTTGAATGTTTTCTTCCTTATCACAGAATCTGTATGCAGGTATATTTCTGTATATTTATATTTTTACTACATTTCCCTCGGGACCAATAAAGTATCCATCTATCGATCTATCTATCCATCCATCCATCCATCCAGCTAGCTAGCTAGCTAGCTCCAAATATAGTTGAGTCCTGAGTTACCCCCTGAGATGTGAGTACCACTGGTTGGAAATCACTGCTCTGTTTTAGTCTACATGGAGTGTTTCAGTCCCATAAATGTTTAATCATAGACAATGGAACATCATGCAGAGACATTTCAGAGAGGCTACGTTAAGAGAAAAATCTTTTGATGAACCTTCTTCTCTGAAACTGGGGAGAATTTCATTGATGCAGTTGTTGTGATGCAGTGCTTGGGAACTGAAGATAAATAAATACTTTTTTAAATAACATTTTCCTTGACATAATCTGTCAATGTTATGTTCCTTCAGTCTCTTGGTACCTGTGGAAATAAATAAATAAAGACACGGCCATCTTCAGGGGTCAAACGTGACTCCAACATGAATCCTCAGGAGGACAATCTGGCCATGTGTATACTATATGTTATGTATGTGCTTTAAATACAATGAACCAGAATCCAACAGTTTCTCTTGAGATCAATTTTTGTGTGAGGAAGCAGAGAAACATGTTGACCTTGTGTGAAATTCACTTTGAAGACACTCAAACTGTTTCGGCCTGCAACTACAGCTGCTAATAGGTGAGAGATGTGTATTGTGACGTGTCAGGAGTGGGGGGGGGGGGGGGTTACCTGCAACAGGAAGCTTTTTGATGTAAAGCTGAGAGCGAGCTGCAAAGCCATCACTGTGCATTTGCGTTTAAGCTCTGCCAACACACACAATTATGGCCATTATCAAGGTATTGTGTCTTGGGATCAGTCAGGAAATACAAGGCTGAAAAACAACAGATTAGTGAAATACATCAAGTGATAGACTTAAGTGATAAACAAAAGGGCTGTTGACTCTGTAATTTGATTTTCACTGACATGTTTGTGGATTACTCTGTGTCTAAAGAGGAAAAAGCTGTTTTCTAAATTTACAAATAATGTAGTTTTGTTAAGTTTGGTCTGGGGGAATGAAAAAAAAGCAACTTTTCACATCTAGCATGTGAAACTGCTCTGGTAGCAGATGGGGCTGTCCATTATGATCCCATGCTCGCAGCAGCAGCCAGCAGATGTGGCAGGAAGGAAGGCCAGGAGAGGAGACTCTGGAGAGAAATCTAGGCCTTCCCTTCCGTGCATGTATGCCTAGATGATCACACCGACTAGAAATCTACAATTCAACAAGCACTTGGTGTAGGCCGTGCCAGAAAGCCACGCAGCTGCAGACAGAAATCTGCGAATATGTCCAGTTGTGCATCTGCATGTGTGTGTGTGTGTGAGGGAGAGAGTGAGATGTTAGGAAAAGGAAAGAGAGGCTGACATGTAAGATTTATATATTTGTGGGTCTGTAAAAAAAGCTTTCACTCTTTTATACAATAAAATACAACTTTAAAATAGTTACTTTCACTCACTTTTTACTGAGACGATCCCATAAGGTAAAAGCATAAAGTCCCTGCATCTCGTTTTTACTGTTTTGTACTCTACAGTAGATTTTGACTGATACTATTTAAAAAATTTGCAGTTTTAGAGTCATTCAAATGTATTCTGTTGTTTTTAATTCCATATAAACTGTATAAAAAGGGTTTATGTATAAAACTAAGTCAATTTAATTAATATAACTCAAAAGACTAGCTTCACTTTTATTCACTTATAGTTTTATTATGCATTTTTTTATGTATGTACCAAAATGTGTGCTATTTATAAGATAAAATAGAAAGTAGGTCTTTGATCTGCCCTAAAAGCGATTGCAGTCAATATACAACATCCTCTACCATTAGTTTCACTGACCTACTGTTAAATTATATTATATATATATTTTTTAAAGATATTAAACAAGAAAAGTGGCACTTTCATAAGATCATGCTTTAAATCCCCATTTGAATATCCCAGTTACATGATAAGAATATTATTGGAATACCATAAAAAACACAAAGCTCATAAATATGCAATAAAAATGAGCTCGTTTCCATTGATCTTCTGCTATTCATCAGGAGATATTTCCAATTTCTATTCGTGAAACATGATTTATTTTCAACCATATATAGGTTTTTATGTGTGTCTATAAATAAATGAATCTCTTTCTTCGCGTGTCTCTTCTCTGTCTGGAGCCTTCTTCAAAACAGTAATCCCAATTTGGAGGTGTAGTGGTTGCCATGGTGATGTGTGCAAATGGATAATGGGGCAACTGTTAACCTTTGACTTGTTAAAAGCCCCGAGCCCAGAGAGGGGGGTAGCAGGGAAACACACACACACACACACACACACACACACACACACACACACTGGGATGTCAGAGAGAAAGGAAATTCACACTCATTTCCTCCGTGTGGTTTCGGTACAAATCAACAACATCCTGTCCCTTTGTGAATCCTGCCTGCCCTCATGCTGGTTTGTGTTTCAGAGGAGGCGTTATTGCCCCCTCCCCATACCCCCTACTTCATCCCCCCTGCCTCTCCTCCTCCTCCTCTGTGTTTTTTTTTTTTTTACATTGCCATAGAGGCTGTATAGTCATACCTCACATTGTTGCGGAGGAAGGAAGGAAGGACGCGTCCTTGTTCGCAATAAACAGCTTTAGATAGCAACAGGAAGGGTCTTATTTATCCTGATCGAGCTGAGGCGCGTGTAGATAAGAACTCACTGATTATAGGTTATATGAGGAGAACTAGCCCCTGGGAAGCTCTCTGGTTTGTATTATTGGGCCACGTTCCCCCAAGATGCACTTTGCGTAAAGACTCCATAATCAGAGAATAATGGGTATTTGAGATTTGCCAGCGATGGAGGAATGAATTGATTCACCGCAGGTTTAGCTCACTCACATCCACAGCGTCTCTGAGCAGGGAGCTGCGTGGAGAAATAAATGAACAGGCTAAAATAAAGCGAGAGTGGCACCGACTCTTTATGTTAATCCGGCCTGACATTGCCCTTGTGACCAATAAAAGTCCCCATCTCCTCATTCCCTAACCCCCCCTCTAGCTCTCTCCCTCTCTCTCTAACACACACACCTCATTCGCCATTTCTTCCCATTCATAAAAATCTCGGCATCGCGCATGCGCATTGCCATTCGCGAGTCCTCCCCATTCATAAAAATGTAACCTCCGCATTTCGGCCCTCCCGAGTCGCTCTGCCCTCCCATTCACAAAAAAGAGAGAGAGGGAGTGAGAGAGGAAGGGGCGGGGGGAGGGGGGGTCGAGGCATCTGCGCAGTTCCAGTCCCTCATTTCCTTCCCTCTACCCTCCCATTCATAAAAACTCACTTCCCTCCCCCTCGGTGGTTGCAACATCATACCCAAAGCTCTGCGTCCACAACCGCAGTCGCATTTTACGCACCAGCGAGCGGAGATTAGTGGCGGAGACTCGCTCTCCCTTCGCCTGCACCTTCCTCATATCATCTATCTCCTCAATATTTGGACTAATCTTCGCTTGACGTCTCTGGAGCTACTCACTCGCTCGCTCGGACTGGACTATAACCTGCGCGCAGACGTCGTGCGCAACGAAGAGATGAGATTTGTATCCTGAAACCACAGTAAGTTATCTCCCCCCGTCTCTTTCAGTGTGTGTGTGTGTGTGTGTCTTCTTCAGGTTTAATGTCTGTAACTTGTGCGTGTGGCTGCACAGACACGACTGCTCCGTCTCTTCTCTGTCTGTACGCTTCAACCCACTCCCTCTCCTTGTATCCAACGCACTGGATCGCAGGCACCAAAAACTGCGCTTGTAAATTCTATTTTGCAACGAGCTGCTTCTCAAACCGTGTTTGCACACAGTCAATATTTAACCACAACGAGCAGGGCTGAGTGCGCAGTGGAGGGGAGAGATGATCGAAATGCTGATTCTTTTGGCAGCAAATGTGGATTTGAACACACTGAGGTTTTCTGTTAAAGTCAGTGGCACGTTAAGAGCCAGCGGAACAGACGAGTGTTTCCATATCTGTCCAAATCTGAAGCTCCAACATGTTTCGCCCCGGGTGGTTTGGTTGCGTGTCTCCTTGCTCTGCAGCGACCGCCTGGTTGCCTCACCGTGTAGGTTGTGTCAGGTGCTTTTAACTCAGAGAATTTCCGTCCCTATCCTCTTCACCTCATATATTACAATCTTATGTTTTATTTTCTCAAATCTGCCAATTTTCGCTGCATTATGTCCAAAACCTCCAGCTTTACGCATAGAATTACGCACTTCACCGCCGCCGATTAAAGCCACCCCACAATCCGTGTGTCCGTCGGTGGCACACGGTGTTCTATTTCCAACCTTATACTTTTGTCATGTTAAACTACTAACGAGAGCGACGTGCTGGATGCGTCGTTACAAGCGCCCGTAGCCTATTTAAACACGCAATTTGAGTATGTCGAGCGGCCGCCTCCGGTTTTTTATGACTCAGTTCATTCACACATTGAAGGGAGGGACGCACACGCGCGCTCGCACGCGCACAGTTCCGACTTTGAGCTCATAATGGTCGAGCCTTTGACGATCACAAGTGTCTGTGTCGGTGCCAGCTCAGTGTCGCAACAGGTTTCCAGATAAGGCGTTTGCAAAATCTGAGGAATAAGAAAAAGAGATGAAAAGCAGTGATTCAAATATAAATACACCCTCAATATATAGGTTCACGTGCGTAAAATGCACACGTTGAAGTTAAAGAATAATCAAGATCATATGACATCAGATGATCCGATCAAACCTGGTTTTGTGGCGTATATTTGGCAATATGGTTATTGAAGCCAGCAGATGCGCCAGATGTTCTACGTCTTTTGTCTTCAAGCATATGTTTTGATTTCTGTAAAAAAAAAAGGATATGTTTTTTTGACTGCTGTCGAGCGTTCACTGACGAAATGCATGAAACCCATTTCATTTAGGCTCATCACGACTGGGGCGCAATGATTCATGCTTGCAAATCCGAGTGCAGCCAGCAGCGTTCATTCACAAAAAAGCTGCAGTTCACAAAATCAGCTTCATTCACAATTTCCCAGATTGGTCCGTTACTACACCGATTCAACTGTGTGGGCCTCACGTGTTGAGAGAGAAATTGTGCAAAAGCTATAGTTAAAGGCAAATTATACTGTCCAGTGCATAGTTATTCTAATGTTCCTGTGAGATTCTGTAGAAAGACCTCATGTCCTCTCGCCTCTTGTGTTCATTTCTTCTTTGTCAAACTCCCCTTTTCAGGCAGCCTCTCTTTGCTCTGCCTTGTTTTGCATCTTTGAGTCTTTTGCATGCAAGCCCTGCTCTCTGGTGCTCCCTGCTCTTTAGAAGGGAGGCGATGAGAGCCCAACTTCTATTGTTCTAATGTCAAAGTTAGAATGGAGGAGGTCTGAAACCCTGTTGGTATTCAGTCTAAAAATCAAGATCGGTTGGAAACTCAGATTATTGCCGAGATCCGGCCTGGAAAAGAAAAGAAAAAAGATTTCTGTTGAGAGACTAAAACTCATTGAAAAAATTAGATGAATTGGGTTTTACATATAAATACATGTCAGTTTAACGTGCTGTCTGAAGTGTTGATCTTGGATCGTCACATGATTTATGCAGAGAAAAGTCTCAATCATGTGTCAGTATTAGTCCTGAGATAAATGTTTATTCATCAGCAGTGCTAATTCAAATGTAGCAGGAAATTAAAAGTATTCCAAGCATGAAAAGGACACTTTAAAATCCAACCATCCACATAGCTTTTTTTTAAAGACATATCTGGACCTAACCTGGTTTGATCAAAGACAAATTAAGAAAGGCAAAGTGTTCATGTACTGCACACGTTGTTCTAATCTGGCTGTCATTCAGTAATGATCACAAGTTTACTTCCCACTGTCAAATGCTTTTCATGATATACTTATTATTTGATCCTTATGATAAAGCCTTTATAAAATAGAGGCTAGAAAGGATAAAGAACAACAGTAATTGTTGCCGGTCGTAACTGTCTCTTCTGTATCTGTCTTTGCAGTATTGCTAAATGCTGCTTTAGAGTGAAGACGTGCAAGGCACCAGCCTACACATGGAGTCCAGGGTTCCCCACCACATCCCCGGAGTGTCCTCCTCCCTCATATCCCAGCCCCTGCTGGACAGTCGAGTGCCCTACGGCCGCCTTCAGCACCCCCTCACCATCTACCCCATTGACCAGATAAAGTCCTCGCATGTGGAGAATGACTACATAGACAGCCCCGCTGTTGTGTCCCAGCAGCCCCCGAGCCAGAAGTCCACAAACAGAAGAATCACCTGGCTCGGTCAGAATCAGGAGGGCTTCCTGGGGGCAAACCACAACCAGCATCACAATCATCAACACCAGCACCACCAGCAGGGCAGGTGCGAACCTCACCCTCAACCAGACACCACCACACACCCTTGGATTTCCTTCAGTGGGAGGCCCAGCTCTATCAGCAGCAGCAGCAGCACCTCATCTGATCAAAGGCTGCTGGACCATGCTGCACCCACCCCGATGGTGGACCACAACCCAAACCTGCACCCCTACCAGGGCCCCTTCAACACAGTCACTGCCCGAACTCCAGGCTGCTTCACTTCCTCTGAATCTAAGGTCCTAACCTCCTCCTCCTCTGCTTCATCCTGCACCTCCTCCTCCAAATCGCTGGACCTCAAGTCTGCAAAGATGCCTGCAGGAGGTGTGTGCTCCACTGGTGGCCAGCAGGGGTTGGCGCTGATTCCTTCCTCCCCAGCCGAGAAGAAGCACCTCCTTCTCTGCGAGCACTGTGGGAAATGCCGCTGCACAGAGTGTACGCTTCCCAGAACCCTACCCTCTTGCTGGGTCTGCAACCAGGAGTGCCTGTGCTCTGCCCAGAGCCTGGTAGATACAGCCACCTGCATGTGCCTGGTCAAAGGGATCTTCTACCACTGTACTGAAGATGAGGATGATGAGGGCTCCTGCGCCGACAAGCCCTGCTCGTGCTCCCAGGCCAACTGCTGCGCGCGATGGTCCTTCATGGCTGCCATTTCCCTTGTCCTGCCTTGCCTGGTCTGCTATCTTCCAGCCACGGGCCTGGCCAAACTGGGACAGAAGTGTTACGACAATGTTAGTAGGCCCGGCTGCCGCTGCAAGAACTTGCAGGGGGGTGTGAGCATCCCTGTGTGTAAAAACGGAGGTGTGGAAGCAAAAGTTGGGACTTTAGAGAAGCAGCAGCAGCAGGGGTCATGATACTGGACAAAACTGGCTGGCATTGGCCGTGCTAAAAATGGACAGGACCACACAGTACTTGCTAGCTCTCTATGGATAGGACAATCCAACACCAACCCCTTAAACTACCCTATTAATCTGCTGGAAGATGACTTATGTAAAACAAAGGTACTTAAATGGCTTTTTGTTTGACAGGGTGGTGAACAAAACAGGCCTGGTCTGAGAGAGTTGGCTAGTTGAAATGGCTAACCAGCCCCTCTGAGATCCTTTTTTTAATTGTTGTTTTGTTATATTTTTTTGTTTGTTTGAAAGAGGGACACAAGAAGAAGAGACGAGATTGTGGGACTGGTGTTTGTGTTGTTGTGCAAAGATGGCTGAAGGCACAAAAGTCATTGTACCTCTCTGCTGCTCTGTATTTTCTCAGCAAATTTTGTATTGGTAACTAAACAGAAGCTGGTTGCAGATCCTTGGATAACATAGAGGTTATGTGACGGAAAAATATAATATGTGCAACCCCTACCACCCCCAAAAGCACAGCCCTGTGCCCCCCCCCCCCCCCGTCTGAACAAACAGGAAGAAGAGTGATTACCTATATCGTGGCTTCACGATAGGTCACGACAGAAGTGAAACCATCACTTATTCACTTACTCTCTCTGCTGTTATGATGATCACCGTCTCTGAGTGTCACTATTGTTCCTCTGACACCTTAAATATGCTAGCTTGGTATTGTTAACACTTAATCTCCATGGAGGGCCTGTAAAAACTAACTTTTTGAGACTTTAAAATAATAGTAATTTCCCATAATTCTCACTCTGCGCCATGTGCAAGCAGTCGCACTGCAAGTGAAGAAGAGATAATCACTTTACAGCGTGTTTCCGATTTTGGGGGGATGAAGCACAGACATTCTAAAAGTTTTTGAATGCAGTTCACCAATCACCTCAGAGGTAATGCATGTCATGACCTGCATGCTCTAGTGTAATGGTTACCCACCGTGCTAGAAGTTGATGTGTCGTAGAGAAACGTGTGAAAAAAAAACACCCAACCTTCTCAGGGACTGTTACGGTAATCCTCTCTAGAACTTGGCCTACTGCATGTTGATTTCTAAACTGCCTAAGAGCCTGGTCTGCTTCCTCTTTGCACAAGATGGCAAAGAAACATTTAGGGGCAAAAAGGCAATACTGAATAATTTAAAACAAGTAAGCTAAGCGAGAGACAAACTGGCCAGAAAATAGTGTTTCCGGAGGAGTGAGGGGGGATGCAAGTTATAGAGAGTGACGAGGGGGAGAGAAGGCATAGCAAAAGTTGTTGTTGTTGTGTTGTATCTATTCAGCCTTTGTCGAAATCAAACCTGCCACTTGCACAACCTTTTTAGGACGACGCAAACCCCTTAAAGGATGTACTAAAGCACAGTATTAACCACCTCAGCTATCTCACATTACATTGGCGTGTACTACATTTAGCCCACACACCCCAGCCTCCCCTTACACACAGTGTCTTCATTCAATTCTAATCATTATGCTGCGTAGCTGCATTAGTCAGATAGTCTATCTTTTATTCTCAAAGTCTATTTTTGTGGCTTGCATGACGGTCTGAGGACTTTGCCAAAGGAAAGCTAGCGTACAGTAGCATGTTTTCGCTGTCTGAGTGATCACAGTTGTTATGCACTCTTGCCAAATGGGAGATGACGGCAGTTGGTTCTTAAAGGCACTCTGCCCTTTAATATAGATGGCCTTTTCTGTTTGGCATAAAGGCATACTGCCCTTTTATGCTCTGTAACACACCTCTCTTTCACGTTGGACCCTAAACTTCCATTCGGGCACCGAATGTGCTCATATCCACATTTGTCTTGTTGCACAAAGTCGATATTACACAGGATTTTTAAAAAAGGAAAGAAAAACTGTCCTTAGTCTTGAATGTATGAGGCAATATTTTCAAACCTAGCAATTCAGTCTGAGAGAAAGGTGCCAAAACTGAGAATGATTGTGTGACTGGGCAAACGCCCGGTTTGTAGGTGGGCAGCAAAAATCACAAATGTTTTGACAATATATTTAGTAATAGAGCTATGCAGGTGAAATGTTATTTGCTGTAAATAGTTTCACAACATTTGTGTTCTTTAGAAGAGACTTTTAAATGTCCTTGAAAGATTGCATGGTACATTATAACTACAATTCAGTACAAAATATGTAGAGAATATATTAGATATATATATTTTGAGGGTAAGATAAAGATGTTTTTTGAGGTCATGAGAAAAAGAAAAAGAGGGAAGGTGGCGAGAGGATGGTCTGGGGAGGGGGAACAAAAATGACAAGTCTTTCTATCACTAGCACTTGATTTAGAAAAGTGTACCCGGCAATAAAAAAAACTAAATAAAAAATCCTGCTGTTTATGCTATCCATGGCTCATTAGCAGTCGAGAGGCTAAGCTAATTCCCTGGTTCCTCTCCGAGTCCCAAAGACTCTGGACTCATTGAATCCACACAGGGAACGCAATCTGGATCAACCCATTTCCTGCTGTTACTGCTCAATATCTCAGCTCTCTCCCCCTCTCTTTCTCTTCCTTGGTTTTCTTCCTCCCCCCCTCTCTTTTCCTCGGGTCCCTCTCCTTCCTCCCTGAGAAATTGTCCAACAAACACCCCTGGCCTTGATTGACAAACACAGCTGCTCTGCATAAACTTGTCATACCACAGAGCCGGGAGAGAAAGACAAGTCTGTCTCTCTCCCTTTCTCGCTGGTTTCTGCCTCTTGTTTTTTCTCTCTCTCTCTCTCTCTCTCTCTCTCTCTCTCTCTCTCTCTCTCTCTCTCTCTCTCTCTCTCTCGAGTTGTGTTTAGTGCCATCTTTTTTTAACCAGTGGACCTCTTTTCTTGACAGTCGCTGCCTTTCTTTTTCTTTAACTCCTCAGATCTGTCACCGCTAAAGAATAATGTTTTTCACTTCATGTTAGATTTATACTTTTTACATGTGCTCACTAGCCTGTTCAGGGTGTGGAAGAATCACAGACGACAACAACTCAATGATAAAAAAACTTTTTGTTCTTCATTTCTTTGCTACAACGCTGTGATTTTTACACAACTCCTTTGTTTTGCTCATTTGTGAGCACGGATGGGTTTTTTGTTTCAACCTGAACAAGAGGAAAAGTCTCATACAGCTGGGTGATGCTACTCCATTCCTTTCTGCCTTTGCAATGTCAACGTTGGGGATTAAGAAACGAGATCTGTGCATTTGTTTTGTTTAGATATAACAAAAAGAGAAAAAAAAAATCTCTCATATAAAAGGTTCCCTTTATAGATATATTTATTTTGAAGTTCTATTTTATATAGTATTTATTTAGATGCCAACTTTTTGTTTGTGAAGAAAGCTTATGTCGAAATGGAATGTACATTGACAATGGAAATATATATTGTTAAATATATCGGGCTGTTGTGTCTTTACTCTTGAGTTTTTACACACACACACACACACACACACACACACACACACACACACACATCGACACACACAAAAAATCCAGAATGACCATGCAGGTATGGGCACAATAAGTGGGAATGCGGGAAAAAAAAGAGTTAACTGTCATTTACATGATTAAGTTCGAATAATTACATTTATACCCAGGCCTACATTAAGCAAGATTTTCTATTATTTATTCTTAAAATGGCACAAATCAGATGTAATCCTGCAGTAAAGGTGCTGCACAAAGTTTGTTTTTGACAGAAAATGCAGGTGAAGCTACTATAAACTTCTGTGTAGTTGCTAATACATGTCACGTGAATGTACTTCACTCACTAGATGCTGATTAATTTATCTATTAATCGCTCTCTAAATCAACATTCCCGGGCTTTAGTTGTTTTACATCAACAGTTCCACTTCCTGAGGTCCCCCGGCCCTTCCTGTGTGTGTGAAGAGATCATCGTCTATAAAACACAGCAACGGACAAATAAAGCAGCCTGACCTTAAACTGAAAAGAAAACATTACATAAGTAACAGGAAATAATTCATAGACTTCCTCTGGAGATGTAACGCGAGACGCGAGGTGGTGAGATGCTGGTGACTTCATATCAGGGACTGTGCACGACGGCTGCTGTGTGTGTTGGTGTTTGGCTCACGGGTTAAACTGACTTCCTCCTCCTTTATAGGGGTGGTCTGTTTTAATCTGGATGTGTAACATTCCTGTCTCTCCAAAGCGCCTCTCATGAAACTGGAACATGCACAGAATCTTCCTGCTGTCTCTCTCTCTCTTTCACACAAACTGAAAAACAGAGAGCAGGAGAAATACCATTTATTTTTGGAGACTAACTGTAACTTTGGCCATAACTGTTGTTTGCCTAATCATAACCCCAACTCTAAACCTAACCATATGCAAACCTAACCATACCCTTACCCTAACATTACTGAATCAAACCATACCCTATATGTAACCATACCCTGACCTTAATCTAACCTTAACCTAACCATACCCTAATCCAAACCATACCCCAACTCAAATTTAACCTAACCTAACCATACCCTAACCCAACCTAACCACATTCTGATCCAAACCTAACCATACCCTAAACTTAAACTAACCGCACCCAACCTAAACTTAACCACACCCTAACCTAAAACATGTGTTCACCTTAACATTGATAACGATGGCAAGGTGTGTAAACTGATTTAGGTCCCCACAACATGAGTCAATTCTAGACCACACACACACAAACACTGTCGTCACCCCCCCCCCCCCCCAAAGTCCCAGCCCACCTGCTCTGCCATTGCCCCGAGGCATTCTCTCTCCCCTCATTCCCACCCCCTTCCTTGCACCTGGAGAGAAGAGAACAAATGAACGAGTAAAGGCCAGATAAGAGAAAGAGAAGATGGAGGAAAGATAGAGAAGAGAAAGAGAAAGAGCAGAGAAGAGGAGAACAAATAAACAAGTAAAGGCGGGATAAGAGAGAGAAATAAGAAGATAAGATAAGAGAGGAGAAAAAGAAAAGAAGAGCTGATCTGGCTTTTCCAGCATCACATAAAGAACAAGTTTCCTCTGCAGAGGCCCTGCAGGCGCTGCTGTGTCTGCTCCAACAGGTGAGATCAGAGACCAACCTGCCTGTTTACCTGCCGGTCTGTCAGCACCCACCTGGGACGGACACACACACACACACACACACACACACACACACACACACACACACACACACACACACCTGCATTCGACTTCCTCCACACCTACATTGTCATCTCCACCCCACTCCGCCACATATATATCATCAACACAGGAAGCTTCGACACAGGCAGGTGAGGAGGAAACCATTTATTATCAGCTACTATTATGGCAGGCTGGATTCACTGAGGAACCAGAGCTGGGTCAAAGCCTGTGTATGCAAATAATTATTTGTGCTGTGGTTTGGCCTTCTGCAAGAACAGGCTGAATTTACCACAAGAGACAACACAACACACACCAGCAGGAGAGTGGACAAAACTCACATTTCATAGTTTTTAATGTTTACTGTCTCTTTTCTCTCTCACAATTTGACAGCAAAGAATATCACCTCAAACCTGACCTCCACTTGTTATGGGACACCGATGATATCCCGTCGCCCCATGTCTTTTAACTATGCCAAACAGTGTTAGGAGGATGACTGTTGCTCGCTGTTGCATTCGCAGAATTATTGTGCAATGTCAATAATAAGGTCGTCACACCCAGTACACATACACACATCAGCTGTTGTTAAGGCCAAACATCGCCATTCTGCTGGTAATTTCTTGCAAATGCAAATCCTAATGTTTATGTGAATGCACACATGGAAATACAACTTAGATCATTTCTAAACAGGTTTTTAATTAAGTGAAAAACAAAAAAGACAGGCGATGGTATAGGAAGACTAAGAAGAGGACACAGCAACAGAGGGGACATCTCACTCTGCACAAGTGTGTCAGAGGCCCTCAGGCTGGATGGGACTTTGTTCCAGTTAGGACACGTGGAACAAGTGTGTGTGTGTTGTGTGTGTGTCTGTGTGTGTGTGTGTGCTGGACTGTATGTATGAGTGCCCGCTGCAAGCAGCCATTGGTTTGTGATAACACAGAACAAAAAGGATCCTCAGGTGCACCCTCTGAGTGACATAATCTGACTTCTGACCATCTCATGTTTGTTTTCTTATCTTCCACGTTTCACAACTGGCAGAACTTGTATTGTGAAGATGCTAAGACACCGTATCGCAGTGCGTCGATATGATCCGAGATACCACTTAAAGGAGCAGGCACCAATTTTTTTTTTGCAGCGCGAATCTCGCGTTAAATGCAACATGTGTTAGACTAATGCTCAGCGGCCGTGGGGGAAAACCACATGCCCGTTTCCTGCAATGAATAATGTTTCCCCTCAGCTGGTCTCGGAATCCATTTGAGAGTTTTCAAGAAGCTAACTGTAGTTTTGACTTTCCAGCACTTATGTGCATCAAGTTAGCTCAAGTAAATCCCCTGCAGTTTGCTGTTTAGATGACATATTGCAAAAGTCATTTTCACATCTGGTGTAGTGCTCAACCAAACCCCCTTGCACCAGCGACAACCCCCAGACACACACACATGCTCACACATACACTTTCCTCTCTTTCTTTTCCTTTCGCCGCATTTTTGATTTGTTTAATTCATAAACACAAAGTGTAACACTGTCCATCTGTCTTTGATAGAATTAGATAACAACATGAGACAAATTTTTGCTTTTGTAGGATCAAACTACAAAATGTCAGACCAGGCAACTGACCCAAACCAACAGACATGAAGCAGTGGGAACATAGATCAGCACCATATGTGACAATTTGTCTTTTTATTCTTTTAGTTTGTTATTGTTTGGAAAAGAAATCCTCACTCACAAAGCTGAGGCCGTAGAGTGTAAATGAAGATGGACAACATGTCTCCACTTCCTCCTGCTGTACACAGATGAAGCCAGAACATTCTGGAGACGGGTGCCGCCATCTTGTGCTTTTGACATAATTTAGCCGGAGTCTGTGCAGTAGCAATCCTGATGTTGAGGTCCTGAGAATACACATGCTCAACCAATCGTGAGTCAGTCTCAGCTGCAACTTTTACACTCTTATAGCATCGAAAAATTATAAAAGTATTTAAACCAAACTTACTGAAAGAACAAATATGTAAACACACATATCAGTGTGTGACGTGTGATTATTTGACTTTTAATTTGAAAAGTGGATGGAAATGGAGACATGGTTGTCTACCTGCAGGTGACTCTGGATCAGGTTGATGATGGCAGGTTTGTGGAAACTAGTTTATGTGTTATATAAGCACGTGTGTGTGTTTGCATGTGTGCGTGTGCTCGCTCGCATTTGGAGAGTGATCCTAATGCTCGTCTGTAATGTAGCTCATACTCTATATGAGGCAGCAATGGCAAGTGCACAGTGTTTGAAAATGGAACCCCTGACATTTAGACCTGCAGAATGCTTCACCAGGCACGCACACACACACACACACACACACACACACACACACACACACACACACACACACACACACACACACACAGGCAACAGATGTAGAAACACACACGGTATCTCCTCCTGTGCCCCCCCCTCCCTTTCCCCTCCTCCTCTTTCCTCTGTGGAATTCAAAAGTAAAATGAACCTAAGTGTGACAGGACGGCTTCAGCTGCAGGAAAAACACACATTTCAACACTCAGGAAGTGGCAGGGAAAGCAGCGAGGAGAGGTGCAGGAGCTGCCGGGACAGATGAGGAGGAGGAGGAGAACAGGGAGCGAAGGAGGAGCGGTAGTTCAGGATTCTAGGAAGTTGGTCTGATTTTAAGATATGTGTGATAAAACGGTCAATGACTGCCGTAAATGTTCAATTTAAATCATTTAATGTGAAACATTCAAATAGTTTTCATTTCCACTCAAAAACCAGGCCCTGTGGTGATGTTTTTTTTTCCTTTTTGGAGAAAAAATATTACTCAGTTCACGGCTTAAGTGTTCCTTTGAGTCCAAGGAGGCGAGAGAGGAAGAAAGACAGAAAGAAGAGGAGAAAAGAGAGATTAGCTACGATTTTTAGTGCCACAGTTGCCTGCCTACCGGTAAGTCAGCCTGTCCACCATGAAGCCAGTCACCCAGCCAGCAAACAAGCCAACCGGTCCGTTTCATTCAGCAGGGCCACTGGCACGGGACCAAGTAATGCCACGAAACAAAGAACTACTGTCTTGCATCACTTCCCCTCAGAGAGGCCATCCAGGCCGCAGCCTCTTATCACCAGGCACTGCCAGTCTGCCGCGCACCGAGGCCTCCACCACACCGGCCTCTTTACAGCCCTCTCCCATTATACCATCATTATACTCTGCCTGTACCCAAGGGGAGGGCTGTATGTCAACAAAAGGGGCAGCACATAAAAAGACCAAACAAATTGAATCCACCGAACAGCATTTTTCAATTGAACGTCATCTGACCTCCAAACGTACGAATGTTTTTTATTAGATACGAACATTTTTGTGCATGTGATGTTACATGATGTTCCTAAAATATGCATTAAAAGTTTAGGAATGCACATATCAGTTCTTCCCTTTGTGGTCAGAGGCTGCACGTCCACATTCTCGGATAAACAGCTGAGGAGGAAGGAACTTTTTTTTATTTGAAATATAAAAATATGATATTTCACTTTTTTTTTTATTCAGCTGTGATCTTGTTATTTTCTTATTGCAGAAGTTAAGCAGTGAAAGCCTGGAATCTTAATGGGCAGCTTTTGCTCCTCGGTCTTGATAAGTATTCTGCCGGTGTAGTTTGATACTTCCTTCCATTCCACAACCTCTGAGTCTCTCTCTCTCTCACTGTGTGTGTGTGTGTGTGTGTGTGTGTGTGTGTGTGTGTGTGTGTGTGTGTGTGTGTGTGTGTGTGCGTGTGTCATGGATGTGTGTCTGTTTTCAACAGGCCCTGTGGCTGCCTAAGGGGGGTGGACATGTGTAAAGGAACAGTTGCATTCCTTTCAGATCCTCCTCTCAAAGGGAAAACACACACACACACAAACACACACACACATTCATTCAAATCTATACAAACTAAGCTTACAAGAACACACAAACGTACACCCTCTCTCGCCCTCTTTCTCCCTCTTTCTCTCTCCCTCTCTCTCTTCTCTGAACAACAGTGGAGCGGGACGGTCCCCGAGGCATCGGAGGGGCCAAAAACTGAACCGACCAAACTTGGCTTCCGACCCCGGAGCAGCGACACGCCCACTTGGCGGCAGCCTGCAGTGCATTCCTGGTGAGAGCATTGTCAAAGCCAAGCACTTCCTCTGGAGCAGGGCCAGCCCCACCACAATAACATTTCATACATTTATCTCTTGGCTTGAGTCTCTTACACTCAGTACTGACACAAACTCTGAAGACACACACACTCGTGCACACGGGAGAAGTTGCTTGTACGTGCATGCACACACATACACAGCACAGTATTGCAAAACGCTGTTTTGACTCCCATCTTTGCTCTCATATCTCTACTCCTCTCTGTCCAAGTCCTCCTATCTCTGTTCTTTCTCTAATCTTGTTTTCTCTCATCTGAAGTGAAGCTGACTCTTTTCTCTCTCACAATTTGACAGCAAAGAACATCACCTCAAACCTGACCTCCACTTGTTATGGGACACCGATGATATCCCGTCGCCCCATGGGTCTCTTTACTTGGAATCTCAGAAAAACATTTTCACTGTGAGAAACTTACTAAATCCTTGAAAACTTCTCATGAGGAAAAATCTGACTCATGGAATCTTTCTAGGGACAATTTGGTTTGGAATCTTAAATCAGCACCAACACTGAGAAATAAATGAATGAAATCAATGTCTTTAAAAGTTACTCTGATTGGACCATTTGAACCAATCACACTGTCTCTATTTCCAGTCATTAGTTTTTTAACTGAGGCTGGTTTCTCTCAGGCTACAGGACGACAATCAGCCATTACAACAACTGACACTGGTGGACAAAGACGCCATTTTTCTAGGGAGGAAAAGCAACAGGCCTATGCAGTAATTTTGATTTGGTTAATTTAAATAGTTGAAAAACTATTCTTTATACTTTCCCCTCTGTTGAATCAAATCAAATTGACCAGAGCTGCAACTAACATGTTTTCATTATTATTTAGGCTGTAGATTATTTTCTTGATTAATCAACATGATTTATTCAAACAGATTTTATTTGAATCTGAAATGAGTCCGATAAAGTAAAGCAAAAAAGTGACTTATTTGTGCAGCACTAAGATCATGTTAAATTGAATAATGTTAATGTAGGCAACGAATATCACTTAATATCTGTATAATGTGAATTTTCATGTCAGTATGTGTCATGCAATACAGTGCATTTAACTTTAAGAACTATATTAGGTGGTCTAATTCAGTTATTTAACTTTAAATCTGTATTTACTTGTGTCTTTCAATCACCTTATACTTAAAATATTTGTATTGTCAATATCTCCATTAGCACATACTTCTTTACAGTGACAGCGTTGTAGTAGTTCTGGTGGTCATCTCACTGCAGTGTTCCTAGTCTTGACCTATTCTGACCTTTTATTATTCTTATGCTCTATCTATCTATCAAAAACCCAATTGCAGCCAATTGTAAAGATGTCTGATTGTCTCCAGAAGATCAGCGTTTCCTAGATTCAGCAAAAGTTCCAAACATCAAAAGCTTCTTTTCTCAGTTCTGCTTCATTCACAAACAGAAAATCAGCTGAACACAGAGAGAGTGACTCATGTAAAAGGAATGACTTCTTAGCAAGTTGACTCTGTTGTGTGTTTGTTTGTTTGTTCCTCCACTTGTGTACATCTTGTCTGTGTGTATACACATTCATATATGCATGAGATGGGATGTTATTAGTGTGTATGTGCATGTTTGTGTGGGAGTGCATATGTGGGCAGGCTGCTCAGGGCTGAAGCATGTGTGCATGTGTGAGTTTGTCCTTGTGTGTGTGTGTGTGTGCGTGTGTGTGTGTATCAGCTCCCACAATGCAGCTTTGTTGATGGACTCAGTGGCAGAAGAGACATGAGGACGAATCAACATCCAGTTTGAAATGTGGTTTTCAGTTCCATGTATGAGTCACGGCACAGAGAGGACAACAGAAAGACGTGTTCCTGTCCAAATCCCTAAATATGTAGAAAATGGGGATTTTGAATAGATTTTTGAAAATGCTGTCTAATTAAATCGCCAGCAGGGAAATGAGACATGAGGTAATCTGATGGACAGTTAGACGTGAAATTTAGTCTATGTAAACTATTTTTGAGACAAAAAGCATAAGGAAATATATCCAGTTTACACATCAAACTGGACAGGGCCAGGTTATGTGATTATTATCATGTTGATCTGCACAAATGTTGGACTGAACTGCTTCGTCATACTATTGAAAAACTGTGAATGCATACACACATGCACAAATACAAATGCACTCATCCCACTCACTCTTGAAGAATTGAAGGGTTGTGATGTGTTCTGATAAAGTTACAGCAGCTTTGTATTACAAATCTAAGAGAAGAGGAGACATTTGTGCAACTTTCCTCTTGTTAATTTCACATGGTCTCATCCACTTCTTCAGTCGCTCGCTAACATAGCTCTACCCCGGGATGCCCTCCTTCCTTCCTGTTAACATACATCTGTTCAGTCAATATCATGAGCAACATGGAAAATCACCACGGCAACCCTTCAGAAACAGCCACCAACTCACCGCCTCTCACACTGGCTCACCTGTAGGAGAAAAGAAAAGAGGTCAAGTCATGTTTTCTCGGATATGTGGGATTTGTGTGTGTTGGTGCATGTGTGTGTTTGCGCGTGCATGCTGAGGACCTCAGGGTGGGGTATCTTGGCATGTCTCACTGTGGTTCAATGTTTCCCTTTAAGCTCTGCTGGCACTGTCGTGTTCCTGTTGGCTGACCTTTTCACTTCCTGTGAAGTTCCTGTCATGCGTTCTCTGTTCTCGAAGGTCACGGATCTAATAGCTGGCGTCAGTTCTGCTGATGCTTAGAAAGAGGTAACCCAGATAACAGAGATGAATATTTGAAATATTAAGTCAGTGAAGCTTGAGTGTAGTTATAGTTACTCACACTATTGTGTTTTCATGATCAAATGTAGTTTGAAGACCAGATATACTTGTTGGGTTTTCGTCCTGGTGACATGTGTGACCCCGGTCACCAGCGAGACATGTAGTGTGAACTGCACGGTCATCCGACCATTTTGAAAATGGTGTTGTGTGAACTCGGCTTCACTTTGTATTATTACACTGAAAATGCAGTAAATGTAGGAAAGAGGTGTAAAGTAAAAGCAGACAGAATAATAATAGTGATAATTCTGTGAGTTTCTAAAGACCTAAAATGTACGATTGTTAAATCTTGGCGATTCTTTCTTAGTTTTCAGATTTGTGATTGTGAGTCTCCCAACCTGAGAAATGCTCAACCGGCTGACTGCTCTTTTAATCTGACTCAACAAAGCGCCGTATCCAACTGCCAATCAATAGGCCTCACAGGACCGAAGCTCTGAAAACACGGAGAGAGGGAATGAATTATAAACCCTCTGGACTCACTTCCTGCCAGCGATTGTGAAAAGTGATTTAGTTAATGGTTTCCAAGAAAAGGAATCTCTAGGAACTACAGGAACTAGTTTAGCTGAACCACACATCTGCACACACACACACACACACACGTTTGTGCACAGACACACAAATGTAACATACAGTATATTAGCTGTAAGTATTGTAAATGTTGTGGCTGTAGTGTTGTCTGTGAGAAGTGGTCTGGCCTGTGAAGCCCTCTGGCCCACAATACTATTCCTGTGGGGTGTGTGTGTGGTGGTTAGGCAAGGATGTGGTCACACCGAAATGCTTACGGGACAGATCCTTCAGACCCCCCCATGTACATAGTCTTGCACGTTTGTGTGTGTGTGTAAGAGAGAGAAAGAGAAAGAGAGAGAGGGAGAGAGAGAGAGAGGGGCATCGCTCAACAGCCGCTCCTCCATCCAGGAGCATCGGATATTGGATTAGTGTTAATCTTCCCCTCATTCTTTTCTCACGTTCCTCTTTCCAGTGTGTGTGTGTGTGTGTGTGTGTGTGTGTGTGTGTGTGTGTTTATGTGTGTGGTTACATACTTTAACCCTTCCTCACATTCCCTGTCCATCCTCCGTACCTGTTAACGGCCTATGATGCAAGTAGACATGTATGTCTTCACTGTCTGGGTCCAGAATAAATTATAACTAATACTGACAAATAAAGAAAATTACTTTTTTTAGCAATAATATAGTGATTGCTCTGATTAAAGATTTTACCCCTCACAGCCACATGTAAGGAGCCAAGCCTGGCCCTTTAAGAAGGAGGCCTCGTGAGTTTCATGTGTTTGACGTACGGGGACATAGATGTTGTGTTGTTGCTGATGTTGGTGGTACTACTGCAATAAGATTTGGTCTGCACTGTTTTACTGTTTCTATCAAGGAGCCATGTCTAAGTACGTTAGCATTATACAAGAGGTCTTATTATTATGGTTCAGAGTCTTGACGCTGGTGAGGAAACACACACAACTACTACTGGTATTTTTTTACTTGTAAAGACAAAAGATATGACATCTAACTTTCAAAACTTCTAAAGTAATTTTATTTGTATTTATTATTATTCAACACGTAAGCCGATTATTTTATTTTTGTAGAGAACTACAGCCATCTAAACATACAGGGATGACAGCATCTCGGACCAAAACAAAGGCTTTGTCTACCACACCCCTCTCCTCTCACACTCTTTCCTACAGGAAGTCGAACAACAGTCGAACAAGAACAACAGTGTCAGTGAATTTGTGTTTTTGAGACTTATTTGGAGGTTACACACTTTCCTGCAGCCCAGAGTGCAGCAGGCTCATAGGTCTGCAAGGTGGCCAGAGGTTAATTAGCATGGATAGCATCTGTAGCCTTGTGGTGCCGTGCTGTGTGCGGCCAACAGACTGTATAAGGTGAGGTCATGGTGTTCCTGGTTCAACAGCACCGTGATGGGCAGGTGTGCTGTGAAAGACGAAGTGTAGAAAAGAGACGAAAATGTGGGGTTCCACCAGGGTGACACGTTTACATGACTGCCAATTGGTGATCAAGCCACTTTACGATGGGGAGGCCCAATCAAAGACAGGAAGTCACATGCACAAACATGCACTAACATTAACGCAGTGCTGGACCAACAACAGAACCAAAGAACAGAGGCTGGCATCACGCACAGTCTGAGTGTGTATTTGTTCTTTGCTGAGGGCACAGTTCTCTCAGTTATTCCACCATATATTTTATTGATGATTCAAATCTTGAATATACATCCTTTAGACTTTGACTAACCTCAAGGTTTGTTTAAAGCCTGTTTGTTCATCTAACTGCTCATTTTATCGCCACATCAGACTTGATGTAAGTGATTTTGAGATCCCAGCCATTACCTTGAGGAGAACAATTTTATCATATCCTATTTTAAAAGAGCCAAAGCTTCAGCCAGAACTACAAATAAGACTCAAGTTGTGATAAAGAGCCAAAGTGAAACCAGAACTTCCGGGTTTTCGTCCAAAAGTAAGAAAACCTCATTCAGGAAACCACTGACGTTTATACGCTAATAACTAACAATAATAATCTGTGGCTGTGGATAGAGGCTGTATATATATATATTATGTAATATCATTGTTTTTTTAACGTTGGCATGTTTTTGCAGCCTTTAACAAAAATCATCACCCATAAGCCCTATATGGCTTACGGCTAAACATCAAGTGAAGAGGAAAGTCCATGAGAGAGTCGAGGGTTTCTAGACAACTGAGAATACAAACAGAAAGTTGGAAAATGATGGTGAAGTGCCCATGCAGACCTGCTGTCATAGTTATAACGTCTCCTCATTAGGTAACTGTTAAAATCACCAAGGTTTCAACTGATAGCATCTGCTGCTCTGGACGTAGACGAGTGTTAGAGTGTGCAAAGTAAACCTGAGGAATGTTTCATATTTTGCTGAACAAGAGATTGCACTAAGATACAGAAGCTGGTGACACAGATCCTAGTGAAACATCATGAATTCTGCTTCCAATGAACCAGAATTCACTTTTAAATTCATTAGGTGTTTTGGATGCTGCATTTGAAGACTGACTGCATCACAGCGGTGCGACTAGGTCCCATTTCGAAGGCCCTTCTAAATGCAGCCGAGAAATGCGTCCCTCTACTCCGGAGCAACAAAGACTCCGACAAGTGGATTCATTTTCAGTCCAGCCTAAGCCAGGAATTATCATCAGTTGGTGCCAAACTGTTATTCAGACATGATGGTGCCAATGTGCTTACACCTTTAAATGTAACTATCAGACTTCAACTCAACCAAACAGCTGTGCACGTGTTAAAAAACCAAAGGGCATTAAAACTTTCTAGTGTCCAACAGCAGCTCTGTTGCTAGGCAACAATGGTAAAGCAAGGACAAGCGGGAGATGCAGATCATGGAAATACTCCAAAGACCAGAACGTCTCATTTTAGTTTGGCCTTCATGGTCTACCCGGCCCAAAAAGGCATCTTCCTTTGTGGGCCGTGTGGCAATGTGGTCTCGTTCATGTTCATGCTCCCTGAGTGGGTAAAGGTATTTTTTATCACAAACTACATAAAAAGATGAATCTGAACAAACACGACAACACAGAAGATGCTCCATTTCCTGTAGTTTAAGGTTTCACTTAATAGGTTCCACAGATAATCCTCAATTGTTCGTAATTTCACGTGTTTAATACTTTGAGGGGGTAAACGCTGCGAGAGATGTGCGGAGTGAGTGAGAGTAAGACGGAGACAGAGGCAGAGAAAAGAGAGAGTGACTGAGAGGCACAGAGGGAACAAAGACAGAGCACCTGTTCAGCGACCGCAGCCCAGACAAAGACACCTCTGTCCCACAGTACAATGACGTCCGGGACACTGTAACTTCCTGTGTCTGGTGGGACGACCAAACAGCACAGCAAGCTGACTGTCTGTGCAAGCTAGAGCTATTCTCACACACACACACACACACACACACACACACACACACACACACACACACACGTTTGTACAGCTATCTTAGTGAGGACACTCATCGCATCATGCTTTACCCAGCCCCTTACGCTAACCTTTAACCTAAACCTAATTCTAACCCTAAAACCAAGTCTTGACCCCCAAACAGCCCATTAAAGGGGGGGGGTCACAAAGTGAGGACCTGCAAAAATGTCCTCACTTTGACAAAAATGTCCTCACTTTGACAGAAATGTCCTCACTCCGTAGGTTAAAGGCTAAAACTGGTCCTCACAAAGACAGCCGTACAAACACACACACACACACATTATATCAATCTTTAACATTTTAAACTTGATGATGATGATGGTGATCAACTTGCTTCTTGTCCTTTACTTTGAGATTCTTTCCTTTAAGATTCAAAGTTTATTCATCATAAATAAGCAGATTTTATATTTTGTATGTAAGAGGTCAAAAAAGAAGACATAACAAAAAAAGAGAAATAAACTCAACTTATTATGAGCCACTAAAGTCGGCCGCCCTCCTCCTTCCTTCAGGGATACATTTCGGATGCTAAACGTGAGACTCCCATCGCCATGGAAACAGCTCAACGGCCATGGAAGAAATGTGGGTAGCGTCTCTCAAATACTGTAGTTACTAAATAGGAAGTAAAAAGGAAAAGCTTGCACCAAATGATCTTTACCTTTCTTTTTCTAACTCAGCTCAGCAACAAGTCCATAAGATGCAGTATCTCAGTGTCTGTGCCTTTGACAACAGGAAGGAGACTCAACCCTTTAAAATCAACGAACCCATCCTTGATTCTGTTTCATAGCTGCACAGTTCAAGGAAATCAAGGCAAAAAAATGTCGGACCTCCTTTTTCTGCTAACAGATTTAGAAACTAAATCTATTTCAGTTTTTCTAGCTGCTGCAGCTGTGGCTTTAATCCTATAATTTGGAGATGGACACATTTTTAGAGTTCACTTGGTTACAAGTTTAATCAATAACCGAGATTTGACTCCCTAATTATTTCCGGTTATATTTTTAAGTTATTTTTGTTTATACTGCTTCAAGCTTTTACTGAATTCTGGATAATCTCCTGAAATTAATTAAATAGGAGCTGTACATGATGATGCAAATGTCAGAATCAGAGGATCCAGTCAGTTTCTGGATTATTTCCTGCCATCCCCCGGGTTAATACCCCAGATATCGTTTACAAAAACGTGATCTCCGCAGCAGAATTTAAACGTTGCACCTTCCCTCGCTGGAATGCTCTGGATATTTATTGTGAACGTGTCTGAAAGAAGATTCTCCTGCTGCGTCCTTCACATGTTAGAGAGAGTCCAGACCCCTGTTTCCGCACATCTTCCGGAGTTGAAGTTCGAAACCAGCTTCACATAATCTAACTATTTATATCAAAAACAGACACAGCCTTTGAAAGAACGAGGCTAAACTTTGACCAAATATATGTTTCCACTCAAAAATCACAAATCGATTCACTGTGACGTTAAACTCAATAAACACTAAATTCAAACGGATGATTTATGTTACAAAAAATAAAGTCACCCTAAGAGGCAGATAAACAGATTTCTGGTGAGCTCAGCCTCCACTACAACAGTGAGTACATGTCAGTGATTACAACCTTGCAGATCTTTTTTGTCCTTAAATGCAACTTCTGTAAACCAATTACATACATTCCAACTCAACCCAAGCCTCTAGTAGCGGAGCTGTGTCACAGTCATTATGGCACAAGATATATGGGAAAAGAACAGGGAACAGAGCCTCGCCGATAGGACGGCGTGACTGAAGTTTGATCCTGGCCACCAATTATGTGGTTGCTATGTTTCCTCTGTTGCTACCCTGGTATCTTCTTTTCACACGCCCGAGAGGAGGAGGAGGAGGAGGAGGAGGAGGAAGAGGGAAGAGGATATTATGAACACATGTTGTATGTAAAGATGAAGTCAAAAATATGTTATTGTGGGGCTAAAAATAAGTGAGTTCATGAGATGGTAGCAACAGGTTTTTCAAGTGTAACTTAAATTATCATTGTAATGTTTTTTATTGATTTTCTGTTGATGGATTTAAAGTGTCAGTGTCTTTCTCTGCTGAAACACATGAGAAACCCTGATACACTCATGCTGCATTTAAAAAAAACACTTATATAAGTTAACTGTCTGCTCACTTACACACTTTCTAATGAGGGTTCCTTTCTGAAGGACTTGTTAAGCTTCAACTAATGCGTTAAGGATAATAGACCCAACTTCAGGTTTGTTGTGAAAAAAATAGTTAGCCGATTTTTTTGTGTATAACAACGCAGTTAAAAATGTATATAAACCATCAGTTAGATGTTCATAGATTCACACAATCTCAAAAGAAACAATCACCAACTCTCCAGCTATAAATGTAAACAGGTCATGAATTAAGAGTGAGTCTTTAAGTCTGAGGTTGTAGGTGCTAATATGGTTCATCACTGTGGCTCAACTTTCTGTCCGAACACATCCGAGCCTGAGAAAAACCAACTGAGCCCAACCCGACCCGTGCCAAACGTTTTCTTCAATTACAGGCATGTGCAGTCCAATAAATCAAGCGGCCCAGTCAACGTGACCGAACCCAAACCATAGAATCATTTCAAACTGTTTCTACAAACCTGGTCCGACCTGTCAGAGCCCGTCAGGGCCTTCACACTTAAGCAGATAAACAGACTTTGTGTCAGAGTTGCAATCTCAAATTATATAATTAATTAATTTAATTATTCGATAACAGTGATGTAATTAGTTGAAGCTTATAAACCTTTATACTGGTGGTCTTAGTGGTTCACTTTAATTCATATGAAGTGGTCCTGGATTATATCATCATATAAACACTGTCCTACTAAAATGTTTATGTTACTAAAACATGACAACATGTACAAACAGGAACAGTGTCAAGTCTATCAAATACATTTTAATATATAAAAACAAATAAATGAATCATTCTGCGTAAACTCAGCCTTTGGTTGTTTGTTTTAGTCCCATGTTGGATGTTTGGCGTGATCCCACACCACATGATCGTCTTCCTTGCACGACTTAAAACAATTTGTTTGACACAAAGAACCACAGATTTGCACAACGAATATTTGACATTTTGAAGGCTCGCACGCTGGCTTGTTTGGAGGCCCATGTGTGCTATGGTTACCCAGAAACCACTTCTCCCAGTCCAAACTCAGAGCTCGCATCTAAATGTGCTGCAGCAGTTTCAGTCAAACGGCGACACAGAGCCATGAAGTCTTTGCTTCTGCCTGAACAAAGCAAATACGGCAGTGAATTAATTTTCCAAGTCTTCTATTATTCATAGTGTACACACAGTGGAGTCCATGTCGTTGCACACTGAACTTGAACAGTGACAAAAACATTTTAAGTGATTATTTTCAGCGATGATTTAATGTTTACACCCGCATCAGATTAGCAGGTTAGTAAATTGAGCCCCGTTTACACAAATTGTTCTTTAGTTTCATGGTGGTTTAAATCAAATGAAGACCTTTTTTAGACTCAAGTCAACGGAGAGAGTGGAAAGGGAGGAAACACTAGTTTAGCTAAATGCAAAGATAAAGCATTTCTGTCTGTAATCTGTTTGTGTAATTTGTCAAATCTAATATTTACCTACAAGTGCACACAGAAATAATTTCCCAAAATGTCAAACTATTAATTTAATTTAAATTAAACATATTCGGTAAATTGTTGCAAATGTGTTGCACTGAATAATTTAAATCAACAGGAGACTTTTGTTTCGTGTTTTCACTCCTGAAAGTTCGTTTTTAGACTTTTGTATGACATATATACGTCCTGTCGTCATCACCAGGTGGGATTTGTCTTGCTACACTTGACGCACCATGTCTGTCTTCCTGCAATTGTTCCGAAAATCCAATCGCAAAAAATGTTTTCACACTGCACATGATCCAAACCACGGCTCAGTTTGATCCCGAGTGAGAACACCAGATTTCCTTGGACCAAATCTTTGGTTCAGAAGTTCTGCACCAAACAAAATAACTGCAAGGTCAAGGTTCAGACTATCTCTGCCAGTTACACACTGTTTAGAAAAATAATTATTTGGTTTCTGTGCTCTGTTCTTTGTCCAATCGCATTGTCCAAAAACTCAGAGCTACATGTCCTGCACTGTTTAACGTGCGAGTCTTAACAGTGTCATGATGAATTGATAAATGCTCCTCGTCTGACGATAATAAAGGAAAACAGGCAGAGAATGGAAAAATAAATCATCTACATTTCAACACTTAATTGTAAGAAACACTGAGTGTGAGCAAGCCAAAAGAAAAGTCATCCGCCTCGCTCTGACCTTAATCATCTTGCGGACACACAGTTTCCTTGATTTTCCAGATTTAACCTCTAAAGTATGCACATTAAATCTCTGCGGGATCGCTGGTTATCTCCTCTGATTCCTCTGCTCCCCTCTTCCTGTAACAGAAGGAGACGTTCACCCCTCAACAGTGGAAACCTTGGAACACAGAGTCCAAGCCCACAGGCCTCTCAGAGTGTCAGCTCGTAATATTGTGGCTTAATGAGGGAAGAAATAGCAGTGGTTACCCATTTGAGTCCTCTTTCAGTCGCAGTGTGTGTTTGTGTCTGCACATGCCGTAATGCTTGAGTGTGTTCGGTTGGGTGTGTTTGCAGCACGGCTGTGCACGAATGAATGCTTGTGTGTGTGAAGGGCTAAATGAATGTGATTGTGTTTATTTGCTGGCTGTGTGTAGGATACAGGAAGCCTTGGGGGCCCAGGCTGTTTGTTATGGAGTGAGGAGGAGGAGGAGGAGGTGGTGGTGGTGGTGTGTGTGTGTGTATGTAAGAGAGAGAGAGAGAGGAGACAGTGGAGGCAGTGGAAGTTATAGCCGTCTCTGCTGTCTATAACTGCTGGGCATGGAGTCTTAGTGGAGCCAGAGCGTAGTGCAAGGGCGTGCACACACACACGCAAACACACATGCACACACACATGCAAACACACATGCACGCTCACACACACAGAGACAAATGGTAACACTTTATTTGAAACATATAGCAGTGATTTATAGCACCCTAATGAGCCACTAGGCCCTCGAGCTCATCCATCCCTCATGTCAACTCTCACGTTTTCATGTTACATCTTCCTCTTAACTGATATTAAACTGGAGCCCTGCAGCAGTTTCACAGGCGGCAATGTCAAAATAAAAGCCCTGGTTTATAAAGAAATTCATATAAACCAGTGCAACACTTCAGGATTTGAACACCAACATCTTTCAGAAATTTAAATGTACAGGCAAAGACAAAAGGAGTTTCTTTTTTGCTAGAAGGCGACGCACTGTTGCACATTCCAGACAACATGGAGAGATAAAATGTTCTTACCAATCTACTGGGTGGAGCAATAACAGGAATCTATTCTATTTTTGTGCAGCATACATATGAACCAGTGCATTTATAAGAATCTATAGTTTCAGATAGACTTTACAATTTCAGGTCCTCATACGACAATCTTTTGAAAGAAACAATATCCACACAATACCTGCTCACTGCATCACTGACATAAACTCAGGAGCAGTGCATATCTACAACGAGTGTGTGCGAGTGGTTTGTCATCAGCGTACATGGATTATGGTTTGTGGATACTGACTACTTGTTGCAGAGCATTTCTTTTGCCCACAGTTTCAGTGATGAGTCAGTGTCAAATGAACTTTTAAAGGTCCAGTGTGTGAGATTCAGGTGAAAGGGATCTATTGGCAGAAATTTAATGTAGAATGATCCTCATGATGTTGTCACTAGTTCATTTCATCTAAATTGTATGAATTGTAGTTTTATTTAAATACTTTATATTTACATCGAAGGGACCCTCTCTACGGAGGCCACCATGTTTTTTACATTAGTCCAGACTGGACAAACTAAACACCTTTTGAGGTTTTATAACAATTAAAGGCTACCACAGGTTCTTTTTCATGTTTGGAAGGAGAGGGTGAGGTGAGGGGTGTTCAGCTGCAACATGCAATTGCAACACTAGATATCACACAATTCTACACACTGAACCTTTAAAAAGCCCAGTTTTATTTGTTTCTTCAATTCACAATTTCAGGAGGTGTTCAGCAGAAAATAATGGATTTAATATATTTTCTGGCTTATTCATTTAGAAGTTTTAGATTATCTATCTAAACCCTTACCCAAAGGTTTCAGTATTGTTTTGTTATTATATACTCTGTAATTATATCAGACCAATCAGCATTTTTTCAGCATACATTCCAGTTTTTCCTTAACATATACATGGCTTTATTCTTTAAAAAACATTTAAATAAACACCTCGAAAGTATGTTAGGCTTTTTATTAGAGAACTGTAATGTCATATGTGTGAATCACATAATACACTTATAGGCCACCACAATAAATACATTTATGAGTAAAACAACAAGTACTGTGCAAAGTAATCTGAGTGAATTTATTCTGTCGCAGTCATAGTAAATCAATCCTGCAACATACTGACTAAACATGCTCTCGAACAAGGAGGCCTCTTCACTGACAACTTCTTAAATTAATAAATTCTTCTTTAAATACCATTTTGCTTTGCTTGTTTTGCAATGCGCTGAAAAAAAACTCATCCTTCTTTCTGTTTTTTTGCCTCCTGAGGTTTCGATGCAGTTTCCTTAAGTAATTTGACAGTTTCACCACATCCAGTTTGGTTTCTGGCGAGTGTCTTGGCCGAGAGCACCGGCAGAGCTTATTCTGGAGCCGTCCTCGTCTTCTTCTACCCCCTGCTACAGCTCCAGTGTGTGGTTTCATCTCTGAGGGCCTCCAAAGCACATGGCTGCTGTCCCAGTGGGAAAGATGGACAGAGACAGAAGAGAGGCAGAGGGGGTTGGAAAGAGTGAAAGAATGAAAAAGAGGCCAGAAAGAGACGAAAAACGTACAAGGAGAGACAAAATGACAGAAAGAAAAAGGGAGAAAAGAGAGAAAGAGACCACACGGATGGACACTTGTTGCCCGAGCTGCAGAGAGTGGTCTGTCTTCTTTCTTCCAGGTCGACCTCACTTCCTCCCTCCATCCCTCTCATCTGGAGTCCAGGCCATAAACACCAGATAGGCGAAGAGGCTGACCTAAAGAGGAGTAAGTGATTCATTTAACAATTTGTCCTTGTGTTCCTTGACCTCTACTAACCTAACCCAACCCTGTGCTTTACAATTCAGTGCTGGAGCAAAGACAGAAAACACTCCCTGCAGCTCAAAGCTGAAGGGTTCCATTGTTGAGCGAGTTGTTTCACCATCTAAAGGTAAAAACAACAAAGATTTCTCATGATCATGACTGAGTCCAGGTATGTTTTCATAAGCTTTTAAATAAACTAACCTGAGCTGTTTATTAATGCGGCCTGTAACTGAATGTTACATTCATATCATTCTCCAGCAGATTTTTTCTTTGGATACTCTATACAATCCCAAATTACAATGAAACATCAAAGATTAATAATTGTATATTTAAATATTAATTATACTTACCTAAAAGTTATGATATGTGCTTTTGATTGCAGCTCCATAAAATGCAAAAAATATAAAGAAATGCAATGTGCAGAAAACATGTTGCAAGATATAGTTATACTTCAGTTTTGCAGATATATCCATCATGAACATTTTACATCATAGAGTGTTTATAAAGACTAACGTTGATAAATGATTCTGGCTCCAAATGTGCAAAATGCAGCTTTCGTATCCAGAATATTTTAGTTTCATTTCCTGATAGGGGATTAAGTGGAGACACATCGTCCATCGTGTACATCTGTAATATGCTGTATAAATGTCATTTCTAGGAGAAGGTGTTTGGGACAATCTAAAGTCATGTGCCGAAGGCTTCCAGTTAACTATGACTTTAAATTTCAAACCTTTACAAATAGTGAGTATAAACCTTTTCCCACCAGTTTGTTGCTTTTTTGTTTCAGTTGTTGTTTTTCTGAGCAGTTACACAACCGTCCACATTTTTCCAGCTGCATGTAACTCCTCTCTTTCTGTTGTAAATAACATTGTGGGACAAAAACATGTAAATCTAGCATTGTGGTCTATTTTAAGTATAATTTATTATTTTGCTATTTTTGTTGTTGTTAATGGGCGAACATACTATTGGGTGGAGCAAACTGTTTTAGAAATATTTTTTCCATTGGTTAATGTGCTCTTAAGAGAGAGAGAGAGAGATAGAGAGGAAAGGGAAAGAGAGAGAGGGAGGGAGGGAGAGGTGGTGTGGGAGAGGGTGAGTAATTTACACCAGGAAGTAATTATGTAAATTCTAAGCTGGTCTTTTAGTTTACAGTCCATCCATAAACTCACTGTGATGTCTGACTTGCAATAAACATTATTTATTCCTTTGTTTATTAATGCCTCCACTGCACCCCCCCCCCCCCCCCCCCCCCAAGTCCCTATGTTGTTTTTTTATTTAAAGTAAGAAACTAAGATAAAAAACGAACTGACTCGGAGGCACGAAAAAGTGTGTCCACGTTTTTAAAAGAAAAAGAAAAAAAACTAGAAAGGGGTATGTTAATGTCATTATCTTTTATGAAACAAACATGAGTCCTTGATGTGGGTTCCTCACATGTGGTTTGTTATGTTTTGTGTTTGCGGAATGAGAAGCTGAAGTTTCAAAGTGGAAATTAAACAGATTTAAAGGCCTCGGGGCAAAGAAAGTGAAAAGTTACAATCGGATTAGGTCAAAGTTTGCCCAGTTGTGTGTCTGCACGTGGGCCGATGTGTTGTAACAGGACATTCAAAGTGTTTTTTGGAATACATCAGCTCTTTTAGCAATTATGGGCGACAGGGGCAGGAAAGCATCATATTATCTCTGTTGTCTTGTCAAACGTTTATTATTAAGTATCTTTACTTACAGACTACATCCAGTCTGAGCTGTGTAACTTTCACACCAAACACTGATATATTTCAAAAATGTGTGTGTATGGGAAAGCTGCAGCCTCACGTTTCACTTTGTATTGGGGATAAGAGAGCATTTAGAAAAGAACAGCTTAAGCCTGCTGTGTGGCAGTAAAGCGAACAGAAACTCTTTCTAATGTTTTAATCGTGAAGTATTTACAACCATGTTTACTTGACAAATAACACATAAAGAAATTCAATTATTCACCAGGTTCAGGTCGAGCGACAAGTGTTGCTGCGATTCTGCACCACCATGCACTTTTTTAACTTGGTCTAATACTTCATGTCTTATTTTCATAACATCTTGGTCGTCCTGTCAAAACATCTGCAAACCTCTGTCGGGTGCCAAGAAGCCACCTGCTGAAAAACACCAAGCAGAGGTTAAAGTCCGCAGGGACCCGGCAGCTTGTTTTCAACCGTCAGGGAGGCAGGATTCCTCAATGACATGTTGTATCCCATCCTAACTGTAACATCCTCCCCACAGGGTAAATAAAAACTCAAACTTAGTGTGTGTGTGAGTGTGTGTGTGTGTGTGTGTGTGTGTGTGTGTGTGTGTGTAATCAGAAAGAGATATATGATTTACCCTGCTCAAAGGAAAGAGCCTCCATTGACGTACTTACATGCACAGCTCATGTGTTTAGGCAAGAGAAAGACACAAATGCATGAGTGCATGTGAAAGTCTGTGAACTGATGTGTGTTTGTGTGTGTGTGAGAGACTGTGTGAGTGTGTGCACGTGTGCAGCAGATAGCCTCTGTGTTTATTTAGTTTGAGGTGACAGCAGGAAGGAAGGCAGGTTAACGAGCTGCCGGCTCCAGGCACCCAGGCACATGGTGATTACGCAATCTCAGCCAACTCCTCTTTTCCACACACACACACACACACACACACACACACACACACACAACACACACACACACACACACACACACACACACACACAGAGAGATAATGCAGTCACCTGGGTAGGGAAGCAGACGCACTCACAAGCACATTCAAGTGTTTTTAAACTGTACAGTTCACCAGTGTAACCAAACATAACAGCGTCCTCACATGGATGGTAACTCTAAAGGCTTTTGTGCAGAGAATGTACTGAAGCTGGATTTGTAATTCCATTAAGATCTGGTGGCCCTGTGCCCATGCTCATACAACACACCCTAAATAATAGTGATACCATTATTTCATTCACTTTTTGTATTTGTATAATCTGAAATTGCCTTATATAGCTACATCACAAAATTCAAATCTGTTGTAGTTGTAGGGCTGTCACTTTTAAAACGAAATTCACACATTCATTCAAACGTGGGCGGATCGTTCATAATCCAACTGCAATGACGAGTTTAGATTAAAAAATATACAGAGAGAGGTAAAGTAACGACGAACGAACAAATGAAAGGCTGTTTGTCGTCTTTGTACCGTACAACTGCCGTACTCTTCCACTAAAGCAAATCTGTGGGTTCAACTGTTAACTTTCCACCGAAGGGAGGCAGCGGAGGGGGCAACACAGACAAGCAGAGCAACTTCAAGTGTTCAACCTCGTCTGACTGCATGAGTTTGGCATTTCGTCCAGCGCCATCTTGGCTTTGAGAAACCAGAAGTGACAGAAAACACAAGAACGAGTGCACGCCTACTTGCATGTTGTGCTCAAAATATGATCATGTTCTCATAGACTTAAAAACATATTTTTCTTGCAACCATTGGAGTCGCCCTCTCCTGGTCTTTCAAGAGAATACAGGTTTCAGACACTTCAGCATTGGCTTCACTTTCTGGATCCTGAGTTCACGTCCAGTTTTATGCAGTCTATGTTAAACACTAAGGCCAAGCAAGGATTTTAACTCTGCGATAGAAATAATCTCCATCCATAACAACACACCTGGAAATCCAAATGACCTGACCATTCACACACACAGGTCATGTGCACGGTTAGCATTACAGAGCCTCCAGCTAGCAGGCGTGCACTTATACATTCTCACATGTACACACACACAGCTGCACATGTGCACATGCTCACTAACATGTCTACCAGGTGCAGAGTCTGCAATTGTATTTTGAGCAGTGTTGAAACATACAACCTGTGATTTACAGACCTAAAGGCAGAACAGAGCGAAGGGAGGACGGAGGACAGAGAGAAGTGGTGTTGGAAAGGATGAATTAGTATAATTTATAAATATATGTATGTGCTTTATGTGTGCATGTGTGTATGTGTGCACATGGCAATGATGGTCAGCCAAGCAGAAAAGACCACCCACGTCACGTCACTCTCACCTTTGACCCCCTCACCCAAACTCCGCTGAATGGCTCTCTAATGGAGGCCAGACTTTGAGTGTATGTTTGTGTGTTTCCACGTGCACTCATACTCAGTCGCATGTGTCCATCTGTATGTGCAAGAGAGTGACAGAGAGAGGAAAGAGGGAAGGAGAGAGAGAGAGAGAGAGTTTGTGAGTACAAAGAAAAACCAACTCCAGAAAGTGGAGGAAGTTTACACAGCCGACACTGCAGAGCTCCAGGAGCTGCTCTATTTATAAAGACAGCAAACCCTCACTATATGTGTGTGTGTTCGTGTACACAAGAGTTCGTTTTCATGTGCTGTTTGTGTTTGCGTGAGTGCACTTTAGCATGTGCACAGCCATGTGTGTGTGTCCGTGCATGTGTGTGTGTTAAAATTAATAAATACACACAATTGAAGGCTTCCTGTTATTTGGTGGTGAGGCCAGAGGAAGTTATTTTGTGGTACACTGATAATTTTGGTCAGAACACCGGACTATAAATACTGTCAGCGCTACGCACTCCATCCCGCCTTCCACTCCTCGCTCCATCCCTCCCAGAAATGAAAAACTGGTGTGCTGCAGGAAAACAAGGGCAAAACAAGCAGGCAGGGAGTTGTTTTTAGATTTCTTCCAGCTTCCCCGTCTCCAGCTGTGGGGTCAAGTTTATCGGAATATACAGACTTTACGTGTCCAAAAGGTTTTTAATATGCAAACACAGTTCCCATGTGACCAGGAATCTACAGGTTTGTATAAGTATACTAGAAAGTTTGATGTTGGCCTACATGCAAGTTTTCAGGTGGTGGTGATGGTTGTTCGCCGAGAGATTCGGCCATTGTGGGTTTTAAAAGTCAAGAGGGTTCTAAAAGGCCCTCTGACGCTGCTTCTCCAGGGCAGACGGGAGGCTGGGATAGTGACTTGCTATCCGGACGTGACAGACTGGGGCTAGCTGGTTAGCATGCTTACGCCAGTAGAAGCAAAGAAGCTACATAAATGAAAACTGAAGTTAGCACAGCTGAGACAGCTTTAGGTGAAAGGATTTGTTTTTAATTAATTTGTTTCTTCTAGTTTGTCAAGTAAACCACTAACATTAGCTATGTAGCAATAGCATAAACTTATATTTCGCCCTTTTAACCCTTTATAAAGCAAATGCTGATTCCTAGTATTTGAAAAATGAATTTAACCATTATTCTTAAAACGTGATCATGAATCCAATTTTAAACACAAAATCCAGTGCTCTACACTGAAGGATGAGGCAGATAAAGGCACAGAGTTTCACTGGGTCACATATTCCTTCATTTCAAAGTTCTTGTTAATTTTAAGTCAATTTCACATTTATAATTCTGATACCATAAATACTCACCACTTAATAAATTCACCACAAATCTAGTGCCCTACTAAAGCCCATTTACTACAGTTTAAGTGATATTTGCACAAAAAAAAGTACAGTAGGGATATTACTTAGCTTCTAATTTAAAATTTAATGATAAATCTATGGTCCTTTAACATATGACAAGAATTAATCTCAAAATGAGAAGAGATGATTTATGTCAGATTTAGCTATCAGCTAATTTCCACACATTAAAACTAAAACCCAAAACACCCCAAATACAAAAACATTAATTTACATACAACACCATCAAAGTCTCTGTCACAGTTAAATATACAAATCTACGAGTGCACACCAACATCTACAGCATGTTCATTCATTAATCTTCATCATGAATAGGAACAAACGGCCTTGAGGTCACAGACATGCCAGTCAAAAATAGAGTGAATGAACAAAACCAACGCATTTTTTGGTTCCTCAAGATAGTTGACAGTGAGGAAAAGTATAAAGTTAATTGTGTCAGTGTTATGCTTGAAGGGGAAACCAAACAACTTAAACAATTGTAAAGAAAAAGTAGACGTTCTGCAAGTGGTTGTCAAATACCCTCATATTTTGTGGTTTTACAGTCATAATGACTTTGACCCTACAAGTTGTGAAATATTGGAAGGCATGCAACACACGAACATGATCACAAACCATGAATGTAAACTCCCAAAGAGACACACACATGTATACACACTGTGACGAGGCCTAATACGCAGGCACACACACTAACATGGCAGTCAAAGACGTATGTGGTCACTGCATGAGGCATGCCAGGAAATTCTTTCAAGGGCATGTTAATATTCCAGATGCTTTTGAATAAAAACAAGCCCCCAAATCAGAGAGCGGAAATTTGATTTGACGCAGTTCTGCATGGCGATACAGAGATGTTTATCCGTCCCTGCCTATCTCTGTAGCCGGATGGCCGAGTGGCCACTTAGTGTTTACCTATGATAAGGGCTTTCTGTTTGACTACCAGTTAAGCTGCAGTCAACAGAGAGGCCACAGTGGGGAACGTAGTATTTATAAAAACCTAATTGTTGCTCTTAGAGATTCAGCTGAGTCTGGCTTGGAGCTCCACACTCCAGGCCCGGGTCAAACAGGGTGGGATGATAGTTACTGTGATTTCTTTTATGGCACTTTGGCAAAGAATAGGTGGAGCGTGTGCTGTGCAGGACCACACAAGAAATGAAAGAAAGTTTAGAAAAAGTTCAACATGAAGCTTTAACTTTGTAACCCTTACATCTTAAATCACATTCTACAAACGGATCAATGTATATATAACAACTACGATTTGATGATGTAAGCAAAGGATAAGTACATAACTGCACAAGAGAATCGTGTTGTGTCCTGTTTGTAAAAGTGAAACACAGAGTTTGTGTGAAACTTCAGTTTGTTTTATTTTGTGACATTAAGACCAAATGGGTTGAATTGCTCATCACAGTACTGACACAATTAAAAGCAGGAAACTTGAAAGTATCTCTCCATAAAAAAACAGGTATTTATAGTTTGTCCACCATCAATGAGGGGAGGCTGAATAACAAACATCTTGATATAATTCAGTGCAGTTCAACAGCGACACAAACTACATGCTCTAAAATGATCGTGACAACAGACGTTAATGAGGGTAGGTTTTATTGCAGGACTCTTGTATTGCTTTAACTAAGTGAATCTAATAAACACATGCAACTGTTGTAAGATATATAATCACTATACTGATCGTATTTACAGCACTTAACTGTCTGTGCTCCAGCTCCTATCCCAACTGTTTATCTGTGTTTACTAATTCCCAGACTCAAACATTGAAATATATTTTTTTCCAGTCAATGTCTGTTCCTCTTCCTCTTCCTCAGTCATAATTGACAAGTGTTCACTGTGTGATTATCGTTCCTCTCAATCACTCCCTGGTTTGTTATGGGACTTTATCCGCAGGCAATATCCGAACTCGCCATTTACCCATCACATAATGTGCCTCATTCAGCTGAGGACATCTTGATTGGGTCGGCTAAACGTCTGGTTCTCATTTAGGATGGAGGATGGGTCGGAGAGAGAGAGAAAGGGAGGAGGTTAGACGGGGAGAGGAGGACACAATGAGAGAGGTGAGGGGAAAATAAGAGATGACTGCCTGCCAAACAAAATAAGCAAAGAAAATGACTGATGGTTTTTTCTGGAGTAAAGTTGGCATCTCCTGGTGAACTTGGGTCTCTTATGAGCTACGAAACTGATCTGGGGCGATACACTGCGGCACAGAATGTGTATCGATTTTACTTATTTACATTGCAAAGAAAAGAAGTTTACCCTAGTTTCCCTGGGCGATTATGATAAACTCTGATAACCTACTGTCCAGGGGAAAGACCTTGTGACAAACATCCGACAGATTCGAGTATGAGTTGGTTCCCTCTGGAATATCCCTGAAAGACCTGCATGTAAACCTTTCAAGATGCAACCTAGCAAATATTTCCCAGGACCCAATGCACCTCCACTATCTTACTACATTCACCATATGTTTTTGTAAATTCTTCTATCTTACATACATGCTGCCATGGGGTCTGTGCACATCACTTATGAAAAGTGGGGTCTCTTATCCTATTCGTCTGCTCTAAAAAGATTATTTGACATATTGGGAAATGATTAGTCACTCACATCTCAGTTAAACACGAAGCTAAAGGGGTGGATAGCCTAACTTAGCATAAATACTGGAATTGGTGGGAGAGAGTAAGCAAGGCTCTGTCTGGCGAGGTCGTTAAGCAAAACATTCACTAGAGGTCAGCGCGGCGTCTAGAGATTCTGACGATAAACATGGCGATGATGGAGGTGGTGGCGATAGACTCAAAAGCAGCCACGTTGCAAACTGTCTGGTTCTGTTTCTTCTCATACCTTACTTATAAATAAACGGAATAAAAAAACAGCCATCACCATCTCCCAGAGTCAATCTAAAGTCCAAAATCCAAACCTATTCAGTCAAAGATAACAGGAGCAAAAAGCACCAAATCGTCACATTTGAGTGGATGGGTCCAGAAAATGTTTGGTATCTAGCATGTTAAGGGAGTTAAGGATTCATTGAGCCATGAGGATTGTTGTCAGTGTAATTCGGGCAAGACTTCAAGCGTTGTTGCATCAGAAAATGGTGGTGTCACGTTCACATGTCTGCAACCTCACAAACACACCCGCCACACACACAAATATATATTCTGTCACACACTAGTCTGCTCTGAAAAGACATTAAATGTAACCCTCACTCTTAAAGAGTATATTTATGTGTGAAGCTAATTCTGTAAAAATGTGTGCAAACACACACTGACTGGGCATGTTTATGTGACAGTGTAGAGTTCATGTAAGAGATAAGGGACGGTAGAGTCAACAGTTCTTTAGATAGCCTGCTGATAGAGTGTTCTCTTGCTTCCGCTGCCCTTTGTTTACCTAATGAGAGTGTGTGTGTGTGTGTGTGTGTGTGTGTGTGTGTGTGTGTGTGTGTGTGTGACCACCAGAGGACTGTACCACAAAACAAGTTCAGCTAAGTCTGCCTCCCCAATGGTTGTGCTCTGTCGTCACTGCTCTAAACATCGGCCTTCCTGGATAACACCAGTATCACAGAGCTGCGTATCAACTGGTTCAGGTAACATTAGGTTTAACCTGGTTAGCTATAAGCATATATACTGGAATTGTTAATGAGAAGCCACACTGCCAGAACTAGGAATTAATTCCTGAATAAAAAAGATGGAGATGGCTACTGGTGAAATTGATTATAGTGACAGCAGAAAGAGCTTTCCAATGTTAAACCTAAAATCCATGATCACATAACTAGATTATAATAAGGGGGTGTAGAAATACTGAGCATCTTCACGTCTACAGCCAAGTTCCTTCAACTCTTCCTGGATCACCATGAGATGGATGACTGAGAATCTCTCCCAGTATAAACAGAAATAGATATAGACATATCAATTTCTTTGTATTCACCTTATTCTTACCTCTTTTGTCTACGTTGGGATCCAGAAGGTTGTCTGAGCAGTCAATAGGCAAACTGTCTACTGGTCAGCTGAGCAGCACGGGTTACCATGGTGATCTACCCTAATTAGCATTGGAAAAAAAGTTTGTCAGGATCACAGTTAGGGGAATGCAGGCATTTAACTGACAAGAAACTTGATCCAAAATGGAGCTAGTTATTGGAACCCAAACCTCATCAAGTGTTTAACACATCTAGTCTTGGGCCTCAGGTCACTTTTGATTTTTGTTGTATTATTTAATTCATCTGTGCCAACTTTAAGTACTTTATTACAAGAGCAGATATTGTTGGAAAAACAAAATGACTGTATGACACTGTATGCCATCATGGCCACTGTTCTTTCTGTTACTGGACGTTATTCTGAGCAGAGTTTGAGCAAATACAGTTAAGAACAACAGGTGAGATTCATCAGCTACGAGGAAGAGCTCCAGCAAAGTGTGATAAAGACAGACAGGCCGTTGTCGTACTTTTCTCTCTGCAGTTTCCGATTGGACCCAGAGCGAAGGAGTCAAGCATCAGCGGAGGAAATTGGGAATGTGAAACATGCCAGATTACAGAAGAAAACTGAGGGCCTGCAGATAAGCTCAATAGCTTCAACCCTGGGAAAAAACATGCACTCAGGCAAACACACATAGACACAAACATACTTGTGCACATACACACATTCTCACAACTGCAAAAGCCATTTCAGATTTTGAACCACCTGCTGCATTCCACAGCCAATAAGTCAGCTACTTAAGGAGCCAGCTTTTAATCAGCCGGTCAAACAGCCGGGCAATAAAGACACAAGGCTTCCTGATAGTTAATCAACAAGTCAACTAACCAGTTATTATCCTGGGAGTTACTGCTAAAATAATCTGCAAGTAAGCAGCCATTTGAAATGGCAACAAGCAAGGCTGCACTAAACAGCAACATACAGCTCAATATTAACCATGAGACTCTCATGTACAAGGATAGATTCCAGCAGACGACAGTGGAGTTTTGTAGTGATCCTGCAGATGCGAGCGGAGCACTGGCAGGCCTGTCAGGTGGCCGGCCAGCCACCCACACATCCAGCCAGCCAGGACAGGACAAGAGCAGAGGAAGCAGTCATTATGGAGGAAGCCAGGGCGTCTTAAAGCCATTATATGCCCCTCAGAGGCAGAGGCAGTCGGAGGCAACACGGCTGACTGGAGCGCTTCAAAGCAGGAAGGATCTCAGCCACCACCACCTCCACCGAGTCTGAATGTTCAAGAGGAAGGGAGGAGTTTACAGGGTGAGATGGAGGTAACATGGCAGGCAGATTGAGAAGAGATGCAAGGGTATATGAAGGGAAGGGATGATTTTGTAGGACCTTTTTTACTTTAGCTCAATATGTGGTTTTGTGTAGGTTTAACTGCGTCTAGCTTCAGTTTTATCTGCTGAGATTTCTGCCAACATCGCAGAACAAAGGAGGGGAATGGATCTGGTGCTCACAACATTGAACATAAAAGGGACTACTTTCTGATTAATTCATATTTTTATAGTAAAAAAGGGTGAAACGATTCATGTAAAGTGATGAACTCCGAGAGAACGATCCCACAGCTGTTGCTCCACACAGGTCTGAAGTGTTTTAGCACATTTTTGTGTCACCTCCAGAGCAAGATGAGGATGAAAATGCAGATGACACATTAAATTTGACTTACGAATAGAGTAGAAATGTATCCAAAGTTTAGGGTAGGAGTGGCATCCAAATTAAAATCTTAAAGCATGGTCAAAAAAGTGTTGGTCACAAGGAGGACACAGAGAAACTGAAGAGATGGATGGGCAAAGAGACACACTGGGATTAAATACAGGAGTCAACGAGACACAGGTGAAGCTAGTGAGGGCAGATCAGGTGATCAACAGAGGAGGGAACCAGACAAATGCAGGAAGTAAAGCAAGAGAGAAACACAAGGACAGAATTTTCAAAATAAACCAGGAAATGTGCCAACAAAGACAAATCCAAATATACAAAACAAAGTCCAAACACATGGAGACTGTGAGTCGGTTATGTATTGTAGTGTAGTGTCCACTGGATGTGGAGTTTAAAACATGACAAGATAAGATAAAACATATCCACACGTTGATATATTGATCTACAGATCTCAGTTGTTACAGCAGCTGGCAAGTCAGAGGTAGACAAGAGAATCAAGAAATATAAAAAGGAATAGAAGCAATAGTATAAAATAAGAACATTTAAATTAAATTAAAAGATGCAGGGTATATACATTACATAGACCTTTTAACTGTATTGGTTTGTATGACATGTTATATATGCAGTGGCACAGGATGATTGTGTGAGAAAATCTGTTCTACATAGGAAAACACATTTGTGCATAAACACAAAGTTGCAAGAAGTTATTTATATGTCAAGGTTATGTTTACAGATTGTTCCTCTGCCCCAGTTTAAATAGTTGAAAATGTTTCTATCTCATTCCATGACAGTAAAAAGACAGACGGCTGCTCTGGACTAGAATAAAAGACTGGATTTTTCTTTTAAAACAATGTGGCCTCCAGTGCTACAGCAAAACATCCACAGGTGCTGCGTGCGTCTTTGTGGCATTTACACCTGAGCTGCAAAAACAACCCAGAGATCAAATTCATCATTTTTTTGTAATTCCGGAGACTGTCTTCCCAAAACAACGCAGAAACTGAAGTAGTATTCTGTTTTAGAACTGAACACAACCGTTGGAATACTGGAATGATTTTTGTTCTTTTTATTCCAAGAATTAAATTGGAGAAGCAGGGATAGAGATGATGTAAAGCGATGATTGTTGTGGGATGGGACGGAAGGAAAAGACGGTGGTGAGTTCTTGCAGAGCGTAAGGACGGAAAGCAGTGGGTGAAGAATGGAGAAAAGAGGTTTTCATGGAAGAGAAAATGGCTTGGCTGTAGAATAGTAAAACCATAAACAAGAAGAATAGTTGAACTGTTGAAGGCTTTTGGAACAACGCGGTAGAGAAACAGACCACTTCCTGTCCCATTTCCAAAATAAAACAATGTTCTACAAAATATTAAGGATATTTTTCAATATCCAATGTCATCACAATAATTTGAATTATTTCCAAAAGGTTTGGTAATAATTCTTCCTTTCCTGGGGTATTGTCTTCTTCTCCAATAATCTCATCATCCTTACCTCTTTTTGTTGGTTTTTCCATGCCCACTTCCCTTCGCTCTCTAATTTCTGAGACCGTCCTACCATAAATATGTAGCCGCAGAGGTCGTTTGTGGAAGCAGCTTATTACAACCCATAGTTATGTTTTATTGTAACTATGACTACCGGTTGTGTGAGACAGTTGACATCAGTTGTTTCAGCAAACGCCCCAAACCAGGGAAGGAGGTCGGGGTAGATTGATGAGTCCATGACGACGAAGAAAGTCCTCAAAGCACAGAGTTACTTATGGTAACCTTGATGTCTCCCTAGGGTTAAACACAACGTTCTGAATGAGTTCTACGAGGGGCCATGAGTGTTAAAGTCATTAAAACCATGATTGATTTGTGAAAATCAATGTACCATAAAAGGAATAAATGAAAGGGTCAATAAAATAATTTCATGAAGGAAGTTTAAAAAAGCACAGGTAAAGATTTTGTACAGCCTCTTCTCCGACTGTTAAATAAAGAAAGCTGAGGCATAATATGACAATCTATGATAAACAATAATAAATGAGTTAAAAATAAAATGGACAAGAGAAATATATGCAGGATAAGTGTCGATTAAGCCCATCTGACATCTAACCCACAACACGGTCGAGTTAAGTGCTAAAATCAATGTGCTGGAAAATATTCTTTTTTGAAACATAAGTGCTCTAAATCTCCATCTCTCTCCTTCACACCTCCCATATCTTTCTCCCTTCTGTTTTTCTTTTTTAAATTCTGTTACGTTTACTACTTCACCCCTCCCTTCCGTCCAAAGCAGCCTCCTCCTCCTCCTCTTCTTCTCTCCAGCACCTGTGCCCCTGCGGAGGGGGAGTTCCGGAGAAGAGGAAACCCCCAGGGCAGCCAGGCACCTCACAGATGGTTAGCAAATTACACCTTCATTACCTCTCCTCTCCTCTTCCTCTCTTCCTCTGGCCACTGCCTCACAATGACTCGTTGTTCCTGTGGCACTTCACATCTGTCAGCCGCTGACCTGTCTGCTCATAAAAGTAGCACGTATTTGGAAAATTTAAAGCTAAAAATTAAAGCTCAACGGTGCTTGTTTCTTACGTTCTGAAGATTTTTTGATGAATGAATAGTCGTAATATTAGATAATAAATAGATAAATTTAACCAATGTCAGCCAGGTGATGTACAAGAACAATGAACTTTCTTTTGGCTCCCTCCGTTGGTTTCGGGCTAATTTTCCAACAACATCTTCACACATCGTTCGCTGCTGGACTGGAAAGTGAACACGTCTGACAGAAGGCTGCTCATGGGAGCTATAAAATGGAGCACTAATCGTGATTCATTGTGGTCTAATATATAACCCAACATCAGCCTGCGAAGCCTGTTATTTCATACAGATAAATGATGTGTTAAAAATAAAAGTTCCTAAATAAGTTCCTAATAAAAGCTTCTAAGACAAATTCAGCACAACACAGAAGAGAAAGTAGCAGATTCTGGGGCCACAATTTACAACACCCATGAACAATTTCTGATTCAGTAATCTGCACATTTGTTTTAGTAAAGTCCACATCATTGAATATATTTGATTTGTTCCAGCACATTGTGCACAATCTTAGAAAAATAAGAATTCTTAATTGTCATATTTATTGTTAGTATTCCTAGCAATGTTTTAGCTAAAGTTAAAGATCAACATACTCAAGTTCATCATTTAAATTTAAGTTATTTGCCAAGGTTCAGAAAACACGTCAAATGGCATATGTCTCCTTTAAAACTCTGCTTTTCTGCCAAAATCAGTGAAACCACAACCTGGAGGTCACCAAGAGGTCAAGTACAAACCTCCTCAGTGCTGTGAAAAACATTATGGAGCTGGTCAAAGAAAGGGTTTATCTTATAAATACAATCTACTCACTACATCCTAGCATAGTGACTAACAAACCTGCACAATAAGAAATGCTATGTATTCACAGACTCTCCACGTTGTTTGGGTTGCAGACAGTGTGTAGGTTACCAGCTGCTTGTTAATTTGTAATGACCACGGACTGACTCACACACCCTGTATCTTATTTCCATGCCTCCTCCTGCCCAGCGGGAAAGCACGGGGCCCAGTGCACCCATTAGTCAAGCTGAGGAAGGCATGGAATAATAATGAACGCACCTCACATGCATGAGCAACTAAAGCCCCCTCCCCACCACCCCGCAGCCGCCGCCGCCACAACGCTCAACAGATCTGTCCATCCTCTATCCAGCCAGGAGACTTTCTGTTTTCTGCACGATGACGTGGACCAACTGAAATGGCAGAAAAAACAGACTTTACTTCACATCATGTCACCATCATTATTGATCTGTAGTTGTCATCAGCATCATGAATCATCACAGTCACGTCACTGTATAGTTTTACATTTGGTTTGCTCATCTTCCTACTGGATTTTTTTTCATACATCTCTTGTCTTTGGTCAAAGCCTCTCACCTTTTTTTTTTTTTTTACATACTTGTTTTCCACTGTTGTATGGTTGTGTAACTTTATTTTATCACTGTTGAACAAACAAACTCATCAGACCAGTTCCGTAGCTACAGGCAGTAAACTGTCTCAACAGCCTCCAGCCCTGCAGTCTTTTCCCATGTCATGCCGAGCTGCATGCTGCGTCTGGCTTTTCCTCATGTTGAGTCTGGCTTCTTGGATCAAATGTAAAAGAACTGTCAGGAGAGCAGCCGGCAGTGAAGGAATTTTTAAATGCAAGCCAGAAAGTCTTATCTGTAAGCTGGCTTTTGATTATGAATAGTTTATAGACATTATTTCATTGCATCTCGTTTGAAATTTTATTCAATAATATCTGCTGTTAATTTGTGTATTTGACTTTTTTGCTGTATTTATTGTAATTTTAAAAAAAGGTTTTATTGTTGTAGCTTTTAAAATCTATTTAATGGTATTTCAATGTCAGAATTAGCAATTGCTTTGTTTGCTTTCCATTTTCTATTTATTATTTTTATTTTTATTATCATTATTATCTACTCGTAGCTTCGAGGTAGAGGCATGAATTGGGCTTTGAGTGGTGTCCCTGGAAACTTTGGAATCTCCACTGGAATTTATAATTTAAGTTTTATGGGCTCTGACAATGTTTAACTGCTTGGTGGGGGGGTTCAGGTTAAGAGGTTAAAAATCTCCCTCATTACCTGCATCATAAGAGAGAGAGAGACGTCAGGGACAGACATGGAGGAGACAAAGTGATGACACAGAGGCGGTGGAGCAAATGTGGAGGCAGACAGGAAGATGGAGATAAAGGGGAGGGAGAACCCACAGCAGGCCTCAAGTCCTCGGCTGCTGCTGCTGCAGTGGAGTGACAATGAGAGAGAGGAGAGAGAATGAGTCATACACAGACCCCTCCCTCTCTCTCCTTTGAGCCCCCCCACCCCCGACAATGAAGCTGGGTTACGTCGATCCTGACTCATTCATTCACAGCCGAGACGCGAGCCTACTTTTGTTACACAGATGAAATCGAGCATCTTAAGAGGCCGTCAGAGCTCTTATTATAGTGCTCTGACATACATTGCTGCACTGGATCCCTGAGCCCCATTCATAAAAAAAATTCTCCAGTCTGCCAGTACGTGCAGAGGAAGACACACACACACACACACACACACACACTTAGCTCCAATCCCTTATTTGGTCAGCCTGTATAGCTGAATGGGCCGATGATGAGTGTGTGTCACTGCTCAGGTTTGGTGTTTTAATACCTACTCAGGCCACCCACACTGAGAGTGTGTTCACCCACGGTGCTCTAACCTTCCTCTGAATGTGCTCCATCTCTCCTCTATCACATTCTGAAAATTCAGTTTATTTCTCCCTCACATTAACCCCCCCCCCATCGTTTATCCTCCTCTTCCTCCTCTCTCGGTGGAGCAGCGTCTACCTCCATGTGGTTAGCTCATCTCCTTTTCTTCCTCTCCTTCTCTCTCTGGTTAGCTCATCTCATCTCCAGGCAGTCAGCTTTGCAGGCAGCTAATTATAGGGTATGCTGTGGAGCGCAGGGCCGGATGTGACAGCATGCTCTGTTTGTGTGTGTCTGTGCACTGTATGTATGTGTGCTTATTTGTGTTAAGTGCGTGCACATGTATGTCACCGTTGCTGTTGGTCCGCACATGTGTCTGTTGGGCATTAGAGGGGAGTACGTGCCTGTCCAGTATGTGTCCGTGTGATATCATGTGTACATCTGTCTTCAATATATCTCTCCCATTCTTAAGATTTAAGAATGTATTCCATCATTGAGGGTCCTCACAAGAATATTAATGCAGAAGTGTGTGTGCATGCATGTACGTGCATGCATGAGTGTGCGTGTGGACGAGCCACCAGCAGGATATCCAATCCCAGCCTCTCCTACACTGTACTGCAGCTCTGACTCATACAAGGTGGAGGCAGAGACAACCAGGGTCTGATGACTGACTGGTGTGTGTGTGTGTGTGTGTGTGTGTGTGTGTGTGTGTGTGTGTGTGTGTGTGTGTGTGTGTGTGTGTGTGTGTGTGTTATTTCGGTGGGCATACTAAAAAAATTGATTTCCTATACTTGTGCATTTTACATTTGTCCAGCAAACATTGAATAGCAATGGCTGTAAAATCATGACAATGGGCAGCAGCATAAATTACCTACACGAGGATCAGTTTATGATGTTGAATTAAATGTTGTCCTTTAGGTTCCATAGTGATTATCAAACATTTTTTGATTATTAGACCGTCTGTGGTTTCTGTGGTTCTTCTTTTGTTTCCTGTGGTCTGTGATATAAGTGTGATAATCCACTCAGAGGAAGCATCTGCTTTACATCACTGTGTTCTTCAACTCTGCCTGTCCGTTATTGTTATGTATCAGTGCAGCTCATCATGTATTCTCACTTACTTAGATCTTGGGTTTAAAAGCTTCTAACTGTCGTGTGAAAGCCGAAGAAAATTAATTGGATAAAGGACTTGGAGTCAAAACTAAAAACAAGGCAGGTCTCAAAAATGTAGTATTTAAAATTTGCTGTGTTTTGGGTGATCAGATTGCAATTGAATAGTATTTGATTACACTAAAGTAAAGGTGTAAATGCACCCAAAATGCATTGAAGATGGACTGTGAATGTGATCAAAGTGTAAATGCAATTTACTCAACATATTTGAATTATATATTATACATTAAAATAAACAGACATGTCCAATAAAAATTGGACATGTCTGTTACAAACCAGGGTCAAACCAGCAGTCTTCTCCACAGTCCTCATGTTATTCAACACATTTGCGTTCACATCCACAGCCCCTGCGGAGAAGGTTTGCAGGATCTCCAGAAATAAATAAATACCAAGTGTGAATGTGAGCGTTTAACATGCTGAGCTTCTTTAGTTGAAGCCTTTAAAAAACAACAGAGACAACATTTATTTACACGGCTTTTGTCTCAACATCTCTTTATAGTGATTAAATCCATTTTATTGTCTTTCTGTTGCATGTTTTTCACTAATTTCTTTTGCATATATTTTTTGTACTTTAATTTGTGTGAAGCACTTTGGTCTGAGAAAGGTGCTATATTGAATTAGCATCATGTCTAGATTCAACCTGGATACCAAATGCATTTAATTTTGTCTAAATTTACTGCACATACTGTTAATAGGCACCCCACTGCCCTGGAAGAATGTCTTCTACCATAAATACATGGTCGACATAGATTCTCAAAATTTACATTTATATATATGTTGACCTAATTATCACGAGTGAACTGGGTGACAGCTCCTTGTATTTATATGTTTTGCCTACATTCTTTCATGGTTTCTGTAAAGCACAGTTTCCGAGTTAGAGGCAGAGAATATGTCATTTCTCAATGAAAAGAACCAAGGTTGCATCCATTCATACATTACGAACACACACACACACACACACACACACACAGACAGACAGACAATCGCAGCGGCTTCACACGTAAAGGATGAGATCAGCAGTCAATGTGTATCCGCTCGGATTCCATGGGAACTCGCTCTCTCCTCCTCCTCCTTCTCTGTCTCTCTCTCTCTTCGCTCTTTATCGCTCATTCTTTCTCTTCTGGCTTCCTGTGTCATCCACTCCCCCCCCCTCCCCCATCTCAATAAAAAAAAAGGAGGAGAGGCCTGTTCATTCAAGCATCCAGCCAGTCAGCTGAGCAAGGAGAGAGGGAGGAGAGAGGAAGGAGAGAGGGAGGAGGGGAGACAGAGATGGATGGAGAGGAGAGGAGAGGCTCCCTCCCTGTGATGAATAGGTCACCTGTATTACATCACTGATGGGGGATGGAGCGATGGAGAAGGGAGGGGGAAAAAACCCAAAGATGGGACAAAAAAAGACCAGACCCCCTCCTTTCCCTTTCCTCTCTTCCTCATCCTTTTCCTCCCTGTCTCCTCCTCCTCCCTCTGCCCTTCTCTCTCTCTTTCTCCCCCACCTCCCTCTCCCATCCTGATGGTATGAGTCACAGACAGACCAGTTCCCTTGATGCACTGCGGAAACGTAATGTGACGTAGCCTCCATTCCTCCCCTCCTTCGCCACACGCATCTCTCCCATTCACTCGTCCATCGCTCCCTCCCATTCATCCACCCTCTCGTCATAGCACAGCAAGTCTTCATTCACAAAAAGCAGAGAGAGAGAGACAGCAGGTGGATTCACAACAGGAGAGCAAACACAAACCCCTTCACACCAGTAAAATATTAAACATTTCAGTAGGATACGATAACACAATACAACACAATTACCAGCACCCGGACTTAGGAATGACATAACACGAACTAAAACATCTTGGTGGATGCAAAACACACCGACACGTTTTGAGAGTTAGTTTCACCAATACGTGTGAGTTGTTCAAGGTTTTACTGTTGCCATGGTTACCGCATGTGCAGGCAAATATGAGCTGGACTGCCAAGAGCACTGATTTGTGACAGTAATTAAACTGTTGACAGGAAGTGTGCGTGAAGTGTCCAGACAGATGACGGAGACGGACAACGCACGATCAAAACTTGGGAATGAAGAGTATAGAAATGCAAATGAACTATAAATCATTATCACCACATAATGCCTGCATGACACATTGTAGAAAGTGGCAGTAGAAGTTGGTTCCATCCACCTCGTTCTTATGTACAGTTTTAATTCACAAACAAAAGTATGATTGAGTTTTTAAATCAGTGAATAAATCGTGACTTACATGAAACATGTACATTAAAGTGCACTAAAGTTTCCAGTTCATAGGAGAAAACATCTGGAGCAATTAGGAGACGACCGTCCTCAACTTGAAACTCACCCTCTTCTTCTGCGATGGTTTAATGGAACCATCCAGAGAATTACCTCAGCTGCTTATTTCAAAGAACCAACTCCTCATATTCACACAATAAATAGAAACCCGTACTATTTAGCGTTTGCTTTTGCTGATTTTGTCAAAATTCAGTAATAATTTGCACAACATATTGAAGAAAACAAATAGATAGAATGCATGTGGTACATATAATGCCATATAGCAATAGGGTGGAGAACATTAAAAAGCTTGAGTCTCTGACATCACTGCAGAATTAAGTCATGGATAAACACATCCCTCCACGGCATGTCATTATCTGTGGCCATTTACCGACACTCTTCACCAGTAATAACACAGACGACGCGACAGATTTGTGTCTGATGACTTTCAGGAACATCTGCAGAACTTCACTGGTCAGCAGTCTGTGGAAGTCATTGGTAAAGTGAGAAACAAGGGTCGTTTTTCACATCATAGACTAAATAATGCCACGTAAGAAGAAAAACAGAAGGAGGGATGATGACATTACAGAATTGGCAATGGATGATGAGCAGAAAACACAGAGGGGATGGTCGACCATTTATTTGAATGTCGCAGAATCTGAAAATGTGAAAAAGAAAATCATGAACATTTAAAAAATATCATAGAGTGGTTCTTAATAAAGAAATCCAATATAACGAAAAGTATGTTAAGAACAAAATATTAAGGAATTAATATATAATCACTGTTACCATGTAAAGGAAGTTATTCAGCGTAAATAATATATTCTGATTTCTTGTTAAAGGGTAGTGTGTAATAAAGTGTATCTTAGAGATCTGATTTATAGAGTGGGTTTCCTTCCTCATATTTCAATGATGGATGGGAGTCTTCCTCCGAATGTAATCAGAAGACGTGAGTGTGTCGAATCTGTTTAGTTACATAAGTGGATATATGTTATAATGGATGACATCACTGAGGTAACCTACCTATCTATCAGTCACAGTCGTCAGAGACAGACGCTTCAGCGACTCGAGTCCCATTTAATGAATGATCGGCTGACATTCAGGTTTCGCCCCGCTGGTTGGCTGAAGACGGGAGCAGGAGAGAAGAAAAATCTCAACGTACAGTATGATTCACCACAACAAAGTGCCAGGGAGGGGGGGTGGTGATGTCATTGGTGGTGGTGTTGGTGGTGGAGGAGTCATCTGTGAGTCAGAGAGGGAAAGAGGAGGAGGAGATGGTGGAGGAGGAGGAGGAGGAAGAGGATAAGGAAGAGAGGTGGGTAAGGAAAAAAAAAAGGAGAACATGGGGAGGTGGGGTACCTGCTGTGTGTGACCCATGGTAACAGGCGATGCTGGCCTGTGGATGACTCACCACTGCTTTACCAGCCACACACACACACACACACACACGCACACACAATACACAGCGATGCTCGCGCCATAGGCCTTGACAAACACGTAAAAACACATCATGCGTGCACACACAGTCTGTTTTAAGTCATTAGAAGCATGTCGACTTATTCGCAACATACACTTCAATTACACCTGGCATCGAACCACGTTTTGGGTGATTGGGTTTCTAGTCGGATAATGATTGACCACATGTGTACAGGTGTAAATGTACCCAAGATGCACTGAGGCCAGATTGTGATCAGATCCAGACGAGGTGGTCATGGATGCAATGTTTAAAAGCAATTTCAACATAAATCTCCGTCCAACAACAACTGTGTGTAACTGTCGGATGTTTTTAGATGCTCTCCTGGATAACGTGAAAACACGAACAATCCAAACGCAAGCAAACACAATATCGCACTTTTCTTTTTTTTTAAACACCTGATCCAATGATCCCATGCAAACGGTTGGAGGATGTGACGCAAGCTGGACAATCAGATCTCAGCGTGGACACTGGAGACACATAACAGCAGGTGAAAAAATGTAATATCTGGATACATGACGGGTGTAAATACACACACACACACATATATATATATATACACACACCACATGAAGTGCAGAGAGAGGAGGGGAGGGTCAGGATGACTCACACATCAATGATAACACCCCTCCCCCTGCCCAATCACACACACACATACACACACATACACACAAAAGAAGGACATATCATTTGGATGCAACCCACATCCTCCCCACATCCTGGGGAACCTCCCATCTCAAACTCAGACTGACAGCGGGAGGCTCTGACCAAATGCAGTTTGTCTAAGATGATGAGAATTCTCTGGTAGGATATTCTAACATTGATAAATGAAGGGGTAAAGCCAAAATGTGAGAATATTAATGTCGTTTACCAGAAACCAGCCTCAAGGTTACTGTTCTCAAAGATGATGAATAATGTTAATATAAATATGTTATTGTGAGAATCACTTTGGCAGGTTTCCTTTCTGCTTTATTTAGCTTAGCAGCAGTAGTTTGATACCTTGCAGCTGCTGAATGTGTGAAAAATACAAATTAAAATAAAGAAAAATAATAATAATGATAATGAAAGATTCTTTGCTCATAGAGTTCAACAATGACGAAGGTGTGAGAGTTGACAAAAGAGAATTGGGGATCATATAACAGTTCTGATCGGATCAAGAAAACTCTCTAGTATGAAAAGATCATTCTAACGCTAGCGGCCAGTTAGCTTTAGCTTAGCATAACAACTGGTGACAGTCAGCCTGGCTCCGTCCACAGACAACAAAATCCAATTTCCTCTTTAATAAAATGTCACCAAATAATGCATCACATTTTCTTTGGTTTCATCAAAGAAAAAACAAAGTGAATACAATCGTTAGCTGAAGCCAGCTAGCTTCTGGAGGTGGCTTCTTATTTAGTGTAGAAATACAAGAGAGGTATTAGTCTACTCATTAAACTGTGTACAACTACAGCCAATAATTATACTTTCTAAAATGGTCATACTAGACTGTGCCATTTTTTTTCTTGCAGGGGTCGGCAACTATTCCTTCAAGCCAGAAACACGCTCAGTAATAAAGATAATGATTTTATGTTTCAGCAAACAACTAAAATTTTCCAAAAGAGTAAATTCAAAGTTTCATGGTTGAATTCCATTTAGCTGCTTCCGTGGTTTACTGGGACAGTTGAATATTAAACAGACATCTTTATTGTTATATAGCAGCTGTGCTTTTCCTAATGACCCAGCTACATCTCAGCAAACCTACGTTATATTCATGACAAAAAAGTCATTAGAATTTCGCATTTCAGACTTCCACATTTTGCACGACTTTATCAGCTGTCGGTTATAAATTCACATCGTCATTGCACAGACTCTGTCTAACAGAAGCCAGAAGAGAAAAGCTTGTCTCTTCGCAAAGACGGCTCACTCCCCTGCTCTCTGTAAATCAAAAAAAGTCTCCTCTTATCTTAAGATAGCCAAAACATGCAAGCAGTGCAGGCACTTGGCAAGCACACATAATTCCCATCAATTACTCTGAGAAATACTTCCATCTCTGTAAATCGGGGACAGCTGACAAGACACAGACAGCTCTTGGCACAATGGAGCTGTTTTATGAATGACATCTGGATAACAAGAACACCTGCACCGGGTGACCCTGCTGGAGCGGAGGCGAGATGACGTTACAGAGGGATTGGAGTGCACCGAGGCCGAATCTGTGGAAGATGTGGATGATAAGGAATGTTGTTGTTTGTGTGCTCTGCCAGAATTTACAGCTGAAAGACTGTCATCGGTTAAACCCGTCTGCACCTGGCAAAATGAAGTCTGTTTGTCCAAGGTCATCTGGTGACACAGTGGTTCACTGGACGTACGACCTTTGCCCTACTTGTCGTTCTCCTCCTCCGACCTTCACGGATTAAAAATATTATATATTTATTCAATTTAAGGAACTGACAAAAAGTCCATTTTAAAATCTCAAAATAAGTTTTCTACAGCTCAGACAGTTCAAAGTTCACATTTTCAGCCCTGAGCTACTGAACATCTGTGAGTTTTTACTGACAGCTGTTTCTGTTTTTCCAAAGGGCACACAGCAGAAGAAATGACTTCAGGAAATCAGATTTTCAAGTTCAAGTGGCAAAGACTTGAAGTAACGATGAGAAACATTGAACAGTTGCTTTTCAATATGTAGATTGTTTCCTTTCATGAAATCTTTAATAATCTAAATGAGGAAATAAGAGGTTTGGCCCTTGTTAACAGGTCCCTGGTTAATATTACTCTACCAGAAGGCCTAACATGCCTCTAGACTTTAACTGCATGAAAATCTTACTTGCTAGACTTCTCCGTTCTGCTATTGGCAGACGTTTGGATTCATAACCTGTAAAATAACCATTTGAGTGAATTGACGGTGACATTGTACCCCTTGTGACCTGTGAAAGAGGAACTGAATGGAGCCAGTGTCATTTCCTCTGAGCACCACTAGAGGCCAATATCCAGCTATACGATCAGGTGGGTGGGGGGGGCCTGAGAGGTGATGTGACACTGTACTGAATGTTTCCAGTGAAAACAAAGACAGTTGGCGATGTCTTGCAGGTGGGGTGAACTTTACTTCCTGTCCCAACTGCGAGAAAAACACACCGCCGACACGTATAATTAGCCACTGACTGTAAATCATCTAGATCTCCACACGCATATGTCTTGTGTTAAAATTAGCAAGGGGAAATGAACTTCACCACAATACATGACTAATAATCTAATGATGTAGGATAACTGTTGAGTGCTTTTGCATTTAATATTCCAAGTAAAATTTCAAACATGGTATCAAAAAGGTATTAAAGTACTATATTGAATCGATATTTCCGATAACCCTTTTCTAAAATGTATTATCCACTGACAGAGCATTCTCTCTAAAATCTCATCCAACTTTCCTATTTAGACATTTTGGTTAAAGTAAGACCACTCTGAAACTACTGAGCTGAAATGAATCTATGTAATTGATAATGTTCTATAAATCTCACAGAGCACAGAGAGGAAGTGGTATCCTACATTCCGAAATAAAAATGTCAGCAACGTGTACTTTTCCAGTTTAATTCCAAACATGTTCAAAGCCAGACACGTACAATTCTCGCAAAAAAAATAATCCTGAAATTAGAATTAGGGGGTTAACATAAAAATAACGACTCTGAATGTTTCATTGCTACATAAAAGAAAATAAAAGTCTCTGCTCTGAATAAAATGTTTGACTTTGTTCTGAACAGGCCAGGGTTTCCGAATAACATCTAGTGATTAAATATTCTTTTCCTCTTTGGAAACCGGTGGGGTGTCAATAGGATAAAGTGTTGGAATCATTGGTTTTTGATGAAAACTAAGTGAACTGTGAATCCAGTAGCAGACTATCAGTTAATTTTGTCCCTTGAGCAAGGCAGTGAGCCCCCTGGATGTCACTGCCCCTTTACGCTTCAGCTGAAATATATGTATGGTCAATAATGATTCCTGCTTACATGAGTGCATAGACGAAGCTTAAATACAGAAGGAAATGATGCTTTAGGGGAAACCTGACCCCCCCCCGATCTTCTACACAAGTGGCCCTCAACTTATCAGCTCCGGAACCCAAGAACAGCGAATGATTTTCCCTTTTCAGCCTCGATTTACCTGAATTATTTTCTATTTCACAGGAGGAACAATACGTTTTGATCAGGAATGTAACAACACAATAAACTGATATCATCTCACTTTGTTTAAAATCAGCCCATAACTTCAAAAGTGCCCTCTGGCCCCTGGGCCTTCTGAGCCTTCAGGGCAAATGACTTCAAGAGGTTGAAGACCAGAAACAATTATACAAACAAGACTGCCCCCTGGTGGTTAAGCAGGTAGACAGCGCATGCAGCTGCTACCGACAGATAGTAAAATAGTAAATAAGGCATTAATTTATACATCACATACTTCATAACTGCAAATAGCACTTGACAGTTCACCACTAACAACTGATGGGTTTTACAGATTTCTCAGCGTTCACTATTTTACATTAAAAGGGGACAATAGACATATTGTCCAACTCATGTCAGGCAGAAGAAAAAAATATTCCTTTCTCCTGTTTTGATTGAATTAAGCTAGACAGTGGGCCTCAGTGAAAGAAGGGCGGTGATTGGAGACTGAAGGATTGTGGAATTAGTAGATGAAGAGGACTCGGGTGCGTGGCAGGGTGGAGAAGGTGTCGGCCATCTTTCGGATTCTGGCGTAGTTGATGAATCCACGCAGGAAGAGCAAAAATCCTGAAGAGGAAAGATATATGATGGTGAGACCTACAGTACAAACTATATATATGAACCCTGATAAAACCCTGCCTGCATTTTGAACAGCTCGCATCACTTGTCGTGTACACAGAGTTACATCAGGTTGATACCGACTCTCGTTCAACATACCACCGTGAACTGGTTTGGCAACATGTGACTGATTGAGTAACAACGACACTGAGGTTAGAGAAGACTCTCAGTTCAATATATTGTATTCTGGTATAGAACAGTGACTGTTTAAAGTTGATAGTTATTTAGGGAGAAATGTGTGCTGACTTGCCTGTGGGGCAGTTTAAGGCTTTTGAAAGGAATTAAAGAATAACTGCATTATTAAATATCTGCTTCTTTGATTTAAAAAAAGTAAATACAAACTACAGAATATATTTTATCTATTTAAATGCAGAGGTTGGCTACTTACCCAACACCAGGAACACCCACCACAGCCAGTACTGTCCATCAAAGTAACCAGGGAAGTATGTGGAGAACTAGAAACCAACAGAACGACAGAAATGATGGGTTACAATAAATATGGCTTACACTGGTTTCACTCAAATGAGTTCTGCATTTTAAAACTGAATGAAGAAAGCAGCAAGAAACCTTTGAGGAAACAGCAAAGTGCCAACCAGCCAGCCACAACAGGAACAACATCAAAATACCAGAGTGGTGTTTGGGGCTTTTGTTGTTTGTGCGTACATAAAACCACATTTTATGTTTTTGATTGTGTGTGTGTGTGTTCGTGTGTTCGTGTGTGTGTGTGTGTGTGTGTGTGTGTGTGTGTGTGTGTGTGTGTGTGTGTGTGTGTGTGTGTGCGCGTACCCGGACGATGAGGATCCATTTGATGAGAGAGAGGCCAAAGCCTGAGATGGCTCCGTAGCGGCCGGCTGCGGACGTGGTCAGGCAGAAAGACAGGAAGAAACCAATCCAGTTGAAGAGGAATGCCACTGGAAAGAAGAAAAAAAAAAGTTAGGCATGTTACCAGAAAATAAATAGAACAGATTATATAATTTGATTTTTCATTTGTAATAAAATAAGATAATTCTTGGCACAAATCAAAGGAGAGAAGAACTAGATAAGATAAATACAAATAAAAAAGACTAATACTGATCACAAAGGTCTGCAAAATAATGTCAAGATATTTCACATATTGTCACGTGTGAAGAACATTTTAAGAATTTTTCAGGTGAGAAGTGGCACCTGGGTGGAGCATGTCGGAGGCAGGATATGACAACTCTGCTTTTATCACCTAAAGATCTCAAATCTCGTCTTTTTTTCAGGCTGACATTTTTTCAACACACACGCTTTCCTCGCTGTGAATTTTCCTTTCATTGTCCTGCTGTATCCTTGCATGGGCTCACTTTTACTGGCAGGAAAAGAAGCAACATTCTCACATAGAACAGAAAATTTCATAAAAATGTCCAGACTTTAGTAAATGTGTGAAAGCAGCTAAAGAGAAAAACAGACACGAGTAGATTGTTAACTAACTGAAGAAAGTGAGCATGAAGATGCCGTCATTTCCTATCCTCAGCTGATCAGCATCTTCAAAGTCATCTCTGGTCACAAAGTCTTCATCCTGTAAAGGAGGAAGTGACAGAGAGGAGAAAAACGTTAGCTACACTTCAACAGTCTTTCCAGGGGCAGCAGCAGAGCTTCACTGTTGAAGCTATGTACTGATCAATCAATCCCTTTGATAAACTTTGTCTTATCTTAATTAATTCAAGTTACAACACAGTACAACACAAGGTGGAGGAGCAAGTTCTGCTGACAATAAATGCTGAACAACACAAACATCCAACAGACCAATGGAAACATCACAGCACAGCAAGCCTATTCACTGTCACATTACCCAGAGGTCTGGAGTCAGTGAAACACAAAGCAGGATAACAGGACAACAGTTTAACTATCAACTAAGCACTAGCTAACACTCTTAGTACGCAAACATACAAGAAATGTGGGGAACTAAATACATAAACACTGTGGGTACATCTGCGTCTTCACAACACACCAAACCAGGACCAAATACACTCTCCTCCCACTCCTCCCAGTTACCTCCAGTGAACTGCGAATTACATCGTCAAAAGTCTCCAGGCGTTCCCTGAGCTGAGGCTGCTGCTGAGCGCACGGCAGTGTGTGGCAGAGAAACACAACACCAACAATCAAACACGGTGGCCCCACATGCAGCAATGCATCACAGTGACCACTAGTGGTCAGAGATTAGCTGTCTTGATTTTTCAGAGGTCGGGATGTTTATGTTGTCACTATGGACTTGAACAGACACAGCAGTTTTTTTCAGAACAAGCTATCTGCTGAGGATGTTTGAATTTGTGCTGCTCGCTGACACAGAAAGAGACAGATAGGACTTTTGTGTGTGAGCTACTTCTGACAAGCCTGCACTCTGTACAGAACTATGTGTACTTTGGCTTCAGCAAACAAAACTGCAGTTTAAGGAATCAAGATATTCTAATAAAAGCAAATGTGTCATCAAAGCTTTGAAACCTCTGTGTCCAATAAACATTAAGTAATGTAATTGTTAGATGAATATATAAGTAAAGAAGGTCGATTAGTAATGTGTAGTAGCAGCCATAGGAATCTGAAGCATGAATACTCACAGGTAATGAGAGATAAACCCTAATGGCTGCATTTCAAAGCTATTTGTAATGTGCACAACTTGATATTGGTAAAACAAGCTAGACGAAGAAAACAGTAGGTTCAATACATGTTGAAAACATTATCAGTACATATTTATTCTGTGTTTTTTCATACTGCATAGAAAACAATAATAATGTTTTTTGTCATGCACATAAGTTTAGGCATGAGGGCAGGCCAGTAACAACAATAAGGCCTCGTACTATAGATTAGGTACATTCATTTATATTATATTTGTGTCAGCACTTTCCCTGCACGCTACAGGTCTGATGAAGTTGACTAAAAAGCCTCCTGCAGTCCACTGTCACGACAGTTTCACTTGTAGTTTATAGGTATAAACCATCTCAGAGGAATTAATCAAGACCTTTGTGAATAAAATCTATCGTATTTATTTTCTTTAGAAGTCCCCTTCACTTATCAGATGTCGTACCAATCTTAAGACACATTTTGTAGGGAACTAACTCAGGTGAACATCTGGTAAAATCGGCTACGACTGAGTGGCCTTGAATCTGATTGGTAGGACTTTTTTTTTGTATCTGCAGTTGCTCAAACCAGCAACAAAAGCTGGCAGCACATCATGCAGAAAAGACAGTTACACAACCAGATAAGTGAAGTACGTTCCAAAAACGCTAAGCATTTCCTGCTCCACAACACAAGAACTCTTTGAGCAGCAGTTCATGTATACAGTGAAATGTTGCCACTTGCAAAAAGGAAAAAAAAAAAAGTGAGACGCTCACTCTTCCGGTTACCAGTGGAACAGTTGTCTCAGCTTTGGTTCGTTCTGCTTCGTCGTAGGAGGGTAGCGTAGTGGCTACATTGTATGATGGAGGCTTGGGGAAAGCACCATCTTCCTTGTAGTCAAAGTAGGCTGATGCGGACACAGCAACATTAAAAACAAAAGGATAGAAGCAAAAATTAAAGATATTGAATCTACGTCAGTTTTATATATATATAGCAAAGAAAGCAGTAAATTATGACATTTAAGAAACTGCAAGCAGAGAAATTTTGATCTATTGGTAGAAAATGAATATAAAATAATCCTAGTGAAGTTTTCACTAGTGTGTGATAATCTAAATTGTACAAACTGTTGTTTTCTTTACCCTAGAATGGGCTTTTTATATTTAAATACTTTATATTGACATCAGGAGCGGGTCCTCTCTAAGGAGGCAGCCATGTTTTTACAGTCATACAAACTAAACACCTTTTGAATTTTTGTGACAACTGAAGACCTCCACAGGTTCTCTTTCATGTTTGGAAGAAACATTTTCTGCTGATGAACTTATCGATATGTTAAATAATCGTTGCAGCCGCTGCTGTTCTGTAAGATCATTAAACATGAGTGAGTCCACATAACCTAGTGAAAAATGACAACATAAGAAATCAGCTCTACTTGAAAGAGTGAATTCTTCGTGTTTAGTATTCTGTCCACTTCATGGATTCTGATCAGGAACTAGAATCATTCAGTACTGAACACTACAGTTGAAGTAGTCATGTTTACTCAGATTGTTATAGAACAATTCCCCAATGCGCCACCATTGTGAATGACATCATCTGGAAGAGTTGTGGTCTTACCCGCATTGTCCTCGGTGATGCTGCTGTATGGGGGAGGTGCGTCAGCTGCTACCTGTGGACTCTCTTCTGGGTCATCCTCATTGGGCAGCTGGGGAAGGTAAACAAAACACTTCCTGGTTCATCTGAGGCTTATTGCATTTGTGTCAACACTGGCTACAATAGACAATAGATTCTTTTAAATAAAGGCGCTTCATGTTGCCTGATGACAGTTAAATGATGATTGCAAAGGAGCTCAAACATGAAACATCAACTGATCTGAGAAGAGGAATGAAACTGAAGCCAAATTAAAGTTTTACAATAACATGCAAACATAACAAAGAAGCAATGAGCCCCGACCAGTTTCCCTGTCTCATTAAAAGCACATTAGCAGCCCAATCGATTTAAAAACACTGAACACGGTTTTGTTGGTCACCTCAGCTACTCTGGGCTGCTGATTCAGCTTCACAAGAATTTAAAAACAAAGCACTTTTGATCAATTAACACTCTGATGTGATACTAAATCCTAAAGTAGAAAGTCTGCACCAATGGTTTAACAGAGGTGTAAATTACAGGTTATCAACACCTTCATTTTCCCTTTGGTGTGGGTAACACGTCCTGTGGTGTACTACAAACTCTTAGAAAGAGATGCAACAATAAACTCAGACTTGACTCCACCTTCAAGTAATTAATTTTAATAAATTAATTTAAATTTCCAGTGAAACCAAATGTTCACCTCTACATGCAAAACAATAAAATCTGTATTAGACATTATTTTGGCAACAAAACTGCATAATTATCAAATGAGACAAGTGAAGAATCGTTTGTATAAAACATCCTGTGGTTAGTTTTCCACTAAATATCGAGTTATCTTGTTGAGGGAATACGTATATTTTTGAATTGATCTTAAACATTTAATTTACAATGAAAAAAACATTAGATTAGATTATGTCACACGTTTTTCCCTTTTTGCATTTTGTGATAATCTTAAAAAACTAAAATAAACAACATGGACGATTGATAACATCTCCCATCCCAATAATAAAAGAGCACAGAATTAAAATTTACTCTTGTTAGAATTAAGCATTTCTTTCATGGAAATTCCTCTAGATAATAATTTACATACTAGATATCCATTTGTAAACTCCTCTCCTGAAACCATTCAAGGCGTAAGGGATTTCAGGAAACTGTGTTTTTATGTGTCACCAACCAGTTTTTGGAAGAGATCATAGTCAGTGTAGTGCAGTGAAGAACCCGCAGTGACATTAGGATAAACAAATAAAACACAGGTAAAAAATAAAAGGACTTGCTGCCAACACAAGCCACATCTCTACTCGCCCACAGGACATAACTGGCTTTAGAACAGAGCGCTCTCTAATGGGTCTGCACATTAATTATAACTGCAATCAGCCACACAAGCAGACTTATAATAAAGACTGTCTGCTCTACCAACAGTAAGCAGGTCAGCTGGCAGATTTGGAGGTTAAGCTAGATGACCAGCGAACACGCCCACTGCTGCGCATCATGTGATATCCAACATGTAAACATGGATGTGGGTATTACTAACTAATGGTATTCAGGCATTGTACTTCAGTGCAATTAAGAGGTACATGTACTTTATTTGAGTACTTACATTTTATGCTACTTGATACTTCTACTAAACTTCTTTAATATATATATTGTTTATATATTGTAATATTTATAATTCAGTGTCGGCTGTAGCTTACACTTTTCATAAAAAAATATTCCAGATTCAGACAGTACATTACAATACATTAATTCAATACTTTTACTTAATGCAGTGCCATTTTATTTTACTGCATTCATTCAATACTTTTACTCATCACAGTATACTTATTGAAATTGCATTAATTGAATACTTTCACATATAAAACAACATTTTTACATCGTATTATTTCAATACTTTTACTTATAGCAGTATAGTTTTACACTGCACTAATTAAATACGTTTACCTATTACTGTGAATGTATTACATTACATTGATTCGATACTTTTACTTTGTTACTTTTTAACAGTAATAGTCATTACATTGCATTAATTAAATACTTTTCCTCTAGGAGTATATTATATTACATGAAATTAAACTTTTACTTATTACTGTGAATTGCATTACAATACATTGATTCGAGACTTTTACTTAAATGACTGATATTGACATTGAGGTTCGTCGGAAGTCGTTTCACTCAACACTAGATATCTAGATAGCCAAACAAGCTAGCTAGCACAGAGGCGTTAGCTGCAGCTAGCATGCTAACACCTGTCGATGAAAACAACGGAGACAAACTTGACGTAACGAGCGACGACACGAGCACAGAGAGGACCCGTCGTGTTTCTGAATGCGACGCCGACATGTCATCCACACACGTGTGTGTCTGTGTTGCTTCTTTAATCCGCTTTCACCGACGTTTCCACATTTAAACGTGTTCCCCTGACGTTCACCGCCGGAGCACAGCCCTACCTGCTGGTATCTGCCGCTGGGTTCGGCCATTCCGCTGAGAACGGCTCGTTATCGACCACAGGAGAGAGAAGCCCGAGAGACACCGAGAGGGAACCAGAGAAATTATATAACACAGCAAAGAGTGAAGAGAATCCTCCACCATGAGAGGCAGCTTCTTCTTCCTGCACCGACCACACCACTGACGAGGGAGGGGAGGCGCTTCCTGTTTCAAAGTAAAAGACAACGCAGCCGGAACACGCATGGGAAACCGCAGAAAATATTATTCTTAGAAATGTACATAATCACGCAGTTGTGTTCAGTGTTTTAATTCTGTGCACTGTGTTTTTACACATTCTCTTTCAGCTTCTTCAGTATTTTCAATACGATTGAGTCTGGACATATAGTTGCAGGTACAATGGAGCAGTGGAAAGAAAGAACCTGTTAAAATCTAACCTGCTTCAATGTGTGTCATTTGTGATGCGTTTATGAAGTTGCCACACATGCAGCACTTTTCAATATATCCTCCATCCCAGTAAGAACAATTCGGTTTTGTTTCATAGGATTGCTCTGACGCTTTTATTTTGAAACTAATGTCAACCTGTGTCCTGCATATTCACGTCAACGTGATGCAGCTCGAGATCAGTAAAGTACTGACGTCAATGGCCAAAACAAACTCTCCAGCGCCCCCTTCTGAATGTAGGTGAAACAACAGCACAACTGTAACACAAAGCATTAGTCAGGCTAATAATAATAATAATAACAATAATAATAATAGTTGTATTAGTATTATTATTAGTTAATAATAGGATGGTTCTGCTGTTCAGTCTCCAAACTTTAAAAACCTTACTGTAGCCTTTTTCAGAAGGTAGAAGCATTACTGGAATCACATAAAGAAATTATACTACCACTTGTACTTGCCAGTACTCGTTTGAGGTACATCGCATGTAATTGTATTGCATCAATCTGTAGACTTGAAATATTCTTCATCACACTCTCTGAACAGGCAATAAAAACAAAGGCGAATGCAAGTGGGTCTTGTAAGGTTTTATTGAATCTTTATCTAAAATAAAAAGGCAACAACAATACCTATGACATTTTTGTGTATTGCAAATTGATTTCCAGGTCAGGTTACTAAAGGTTCTGGTACTTGAGGAGCACAGGGTAGGTGGTGCCTATGTGCTTTTGGTTGTAGTGGTGGCAAACGATCTCCACATCGTAGAAACTGAACTGGACTTTGACGCGCTCATTGGGCGAGGTGAGGAAACAGAGGGTGTAGAGGGCGAACTCGAACTCGGGACTGACGCCGATGAAGATGCTGCCCTTGGGCTTTATACCGTTCTTCCAGCTGAACTGTAGGGCCAGGATGTGTTTGTTCTCGTCAGGCTGCAGTGAGAAGTGACAGTGAGGACAGCGTCAGTGAGTCGTTATTAGTCGTAGCAGAGAGAAAGGACATTAGCAACTAGCAGGAGGAGGTGAGAGTAAAAACACAAAGATATAAAGAAACTAGACATCTTGCCAGTGTTTTACATATTTCTACCCACAACCAGAGAGTGGACATATTGTATGGAAGCCCAGTTTTGCCAAGAAGGAAAGATAAGTTCCATATGTAAATACTTTGTCTTGTTCTACATTGCATTAGACTTAGAAAATATATTGTGAAACTATGAAAGTAGAATTTTCACCTCAAATATTAAAAATGAACCTGTGACTGAAGAGTTATTATTAAAAGTGTAATTTGACTAAGTTTAAAGTTATTAAAGATTCTTGGATAACCCCCCTGAACATAAGCATAAGAATACACAGATGACTTTGCATGAACTCCACAGCTTAAAGATTTGAGAATCCACAGAGCTGCTCAGGACAGTGAGTGCATGTGTCCACAGCAGAATGTGAGGTTTCTCATCAGAGTGCAAGACCGATGATGAGATCACACAGAGCGAGAGTCAACGAGAGGAGCAGATGTGTCAAATATAGATGATGGTGTTGCTGGGAAATTCAAAATTTGGCTTTTGAGAGGGTCTTAGAAGACAAAAGCTGGTTTGTCACACTTGTTTAGTCTTTATCTTGGGTTTGTAGTATTTAAAACATATCATGATATAGTTTTACCATCCTGATTAAAAAACACACTGTGTACCTGGGGTGAATTTGCAGTGACGCTGTAGCCTTTGTAATCTATGTGTCCCAGCTTCTCCTGCAGGTAGAGCTGGATCCAGTTGTGAAAACCAATCACAGTCCGTCCTCCTCGCGTCTCTCCAACAAACACGTGTTCAAACCCCGAGGAGTCTGGCCTGGAGGGAGGCGGAAAAGGAAAAGGTCAAACCACAAACTCATTCATGAAATGATGAGATCTTTTTTTTATTTACATGGGCAGAACTACATTTGTCACAGAGCCAGTTTCTCAGTGTTAAGACAGCTACTATGACGGTGCCAGATTCCACTGCTGGAGTTATTGTGTGTTTAGGTTCGGTGCCAGATGCCACCCACCTGCTGGATCCCCTCCTTGCATACAGTTCAAACCAGATCCTGTACAGCTGCTCCTTGAATTTTGTCGTATCCGCAGGAGAGAGGTGCTTCTCCACCAGGTATTTATGGGCTATCTGCAAACAAGGAAAGAGTTTTGTATGGAATTTTAACTTTTAAATCAATCATTGCACTGTTAACCTTTGCTGTATTCTTTCAGTTAAATACCCCAAAATACACAAACATAAAATGAAAATGATTTGTATTGCTTTTTGTTTTTTTCTAACACTGATACCATTACAGCTTTACATATTGGACACCATGTACAAAATGTCTGGCTGTGCTCAAATAACACTCAACTTATTGACTTCAAACTTGGCAGATGTGTCGCTGAGGATTCTGGGAAGTGTAGTGTCAACTGTGAAGTGTTCTGCATGAGCTGTTCTTGAGAATCAAACCCCCATGCTATCTTTGTGTAAAATGATCGTTATATTTATCTATATAACACCCCCACTCCCCTGTGACTATCAATTGATACATCGTATGGATGGATGGATGGGTGGATGGATGGATGGGTGGGTGGATGGATGGGTGGTTGGGTGGATGGATGGATGGATGGATGGATGGGTGGATGGATGGATGGGTGGGTGGGTGGATGGATGGGTGGGTGGATGGATGGATGGGTGGATGGGTGGATGGATTGATGGCTGGGTGGATGGTTGGGTGGATGGATGGATGGATGGATGGATGGATGGATGGGTGGATGGATGGATGGATGGGTGGGTGGATGGGTGGATGGTTGGGTGGATGGATGGATGGATGGATGGGGAGCTACCTTCATGGTGGGAGTCTGAATGATGGAGTCCAGGAACTTGTGGTTTTCTGCCACCTCCTCAGGAGTTACAATTTCTGGCTCGCCAGTGTCGCTCACGTAGTTGTCCAGCAGGGAAATAAAGGCTGCGGAAAGAAAACACATAAACTCTTCAAACACCGATTTATGTACAGTCTCAGACAAAGAATGATAAAATAAATAATACAAATAATACTGAATCAACAGAGAAGGATCTCAAAACGAGTCACTCTCAGTGATTGGTCTCTGTGGATGGTCTGATAAACCTGTTTACGTCTCTAGATATCGAGTCTGTGAGCTGACATCAGTTCTTTGACTGAAGCCTTTTGTTGTCAGTGTACTTCTATATTTCTTATAGACTCTTTACTGTGAGGAGCAACTGTAACTGTGAAATATATTTTTTTACAGTGTCCATGTGTATGATGGGAAGCTTGTATCTTTCATCTGTTCTTTATATATTAATTATGAATGTGGACAGATGTGTGTTCAGGAATATGTGTTTGTATCTATCTTTATTTAGGTGCTGCACAACAAATTAGTTGTACAAATTTAAGCAATGACAATGAGGCTTTAGAATTCTAATTCACATACCTGACGGAATCTTTTGAAAGCCTGGATTTAAAAGCACAAATCCATGAAAAGATGCACCTGCTCTCTAACCAGGTCACATGAACATGAGCAAATACACAAATAGCACAGAGGGAGGAATCCTCCCTTTTTTCTAGCAGACGTCAGCCTCAGACTGAACTCTTAATACCGATTCTTACACAACTCAACTCCCCGAGGAGCTCTCTCTAACACCGTGCACAACATGAATCTGTGACAAGAATCATCAGAGAGGACCGTGTGTCGCAGCCTCAGCACTTATTACTGCAGAGGAAGACTTGAATGAGAAGCCAGTGGTTCCAGAGGACCATCTCTCTGTGAACTCTGTGTGCTCTGTGATTACGCAACGCGCCGCTGTTCGTCATAAGGAGATTATGAGTCTATGAAAAAGGCTTTGCTCTGAAGGGAGATGACGAGGAGGATAGTGTCAAACTGGCAAAATGCGGCTGACGAATGAAAGAGGACAATTTTTTTTAAGTGAGTTGTGTAAGAGGCAGCAGCAGCAGACTGGTGCTACATCCACAGGAATCCAGTTGGTGGCTGCCTTGTTCCACTGAAGAGACACACTGAATATTAGGGCTCAAAGAAAGATGGCTCACTCTGCAAATTATTGGAATAAAAAGTAATTGACCCCCAATATATCCCTCTGCCTACTTACCCAGAAAGGTCTCCTTTTTAAAAATGTTCTCGTCAACAAATGTGAACAGAGGATATCCTGCTCCGTCGTTGTTGTCGCTGATGGCCATGCTGTCTCCAGCTTTGCCCTGAGGCAGAGAGAGAAGCACTGAAACTCCAACATCTGACAAATATTATAGGTTTAAAGAAATCCTCATCACCTCCATCAAGGATGTTTCGTCTTTGACCCGCAGTTCATTGGTAGTTCTGTTTGTTTGTCGGCATTATGCAAAAAAACTACAAAACTGATTTTCATGAAACTTGGTGGAGGAATGGAACAAGAAAGAACCCATGAAATCATAGTGTGGATCCAGGAAGTTCTTTTTTTCACTGATTCACTTTTCTCTGATTGACCAGGGAATAATTCATGGATCATGATTTTAAAAAGTCTGGCATATTCAGGGGACTGATTTCCATGAGTGTGTGTAAATTGCTGCAGCTCGAATTAATATAAGGGGACCTTTGGGCCTTGGTGGATGTATATGCTTTGTTTCTAGTTTAATGTGCAAGATATGATCTCCTTGTGACATTTTGCATCCAATTAGAGCTAAATTTGATTGATGTATTCCCACTAATCCAATTTAATTATGACTTCAGAACCAAACAGTGCGACCCTGAAACCCTCAAAATAGTCCAGCTGTCTTTTCAGAGCTTCTAGTTCACTGTTAAAATTAGTGTTGTAGCTATTTCTTAATGCTGCATGTGATAAGATGGTCTTTAAATTGTGGATGTGTTTTAAGGGCTAGGTAGGTTAAAGGTCAAAGTGTGTGTGTGTGTGTGTGGCACCTGCAGGGAGATCCTGTAGTCTTTTCCTGGTCGGAGTCTGTTGACATCGTTGTCCCACAGCTCCTGCACCATGGCCGACAGCTCTCTGTCGCTCTCAATCATGATATGACCGTTGTGTTGGGGCTGCTGCAGTGGATCAGCCGGGGACTGTTGTGTTTTCAGGTCACGTCTCTGACGGGAGAGAAACAGTTAAAGAAGCCTCTAGTTTTTGACATTGACATCGTCTGGAGGTTTCACAATGAGCTCATGTGGTGGACAGAAAAAACATCTTTGGACTTTTCTTTTTTGAAGTAATTTTAGTGCCAGTTTTCCCTCATTATTTAAATACTTTTTGGATGGATGTTTTGTTTAAAATTATTTTTAATTTTTAGTCATATTTTATGATAATTATTATAGAATGAAGCTGTAATCGTGGAATTTACGAGTTAATAATTTAAGTAAGTTAGAAAATAAGTAAATTGATTATTTTCAGTTAATATGATTTTTTATTCTTTTATTTATTTTTCATATGTATCTGATGTTGTAGTTTTATGGCACTTTTAGTGTAATTAACTGACTTTATGTCGTTGATACACTGTTCTAAATAAAGTTCATACAGATAATAATACAACTTGAGAACGAACTCAAGCACCATCACATCTTCAGACAGATCAATCGGATAACAATCATTTTACACACTGATCATGAAACAGTCATGAAGTGAACACGGGCCTGTGAGAGTCCGAAGCTTTGTTCAAACAGGCAGAGAACACACGTGAGCCAGTGCTCCACCACTGTATTCCACAAAAACATGGCTGACATCAGACCACACATCCATGACAGTGACATGTGAGAACTCCACCATCGCCATCCAAGCCCCAGGGTCCCAATCCCATCATGCACCACATCAAAATCCACTGACCTTTTTTTTTGGAAACTGTTATAAGTCTAGTCTGGTCTTGTCCTTGTGGTTGAGTGAGGTGATATACGCTGATGGTCACAAGGGTCAGTGACGTTCCTCTGTGCTGCTGGTCAGATGCTGCCGGTGCTGCTCTCCTGTGTTTGTGAGAGCAGGTGTCTTTAGGGGCACATCAGTCAATGTGTATGGAGAAAGACAGGCAGGGGTTGGGGGGCGGACAGAGAGCACGAGGCAGCAGGCGACAGGAGAGAGGGGCCGTTTTAAAGGGTTATCCCCTGTCAGCAACTCTAGCCAAAGGGATTTACACCATGTTGTCGTCTCTTTTCAGTCTCAGGCTAAAACGTGGGCTCTTTGTTTCTTTAGTGTTTCATTGTTTCTCTCTGTCACAGCATAACCTCTGGATTGTAGGGTAAATATGGGTCATGTTCCAGGTAACAAGATATTCTAAAGGAGAGTTTGCATAAAGCACGGCAAAGAGCAAAAACAATTTTAAATCAACATAAAATGCTCATTTGAATGCTGATTTTTTTTTAAATCTAATCTTATTCTGAATCATCTCATGTTCAAATGTTTGTTCATAATTGAGGAAAAGTTAAATTATTCATAAATGGGTCCCACAATTTGTGAAAAACACCAGATTTAAGTCCTCTTATCAGATTTGACAAAGTTTGACACTTTCTTTATTGCTTTTAAAACGAATAATTGAAAATGTTAACTGGGTCAAAGTGTTTTATTACATTATTGCACTGACTGCCATCTTTTATTGTGATTCACTTTCTTTAACATTGTGAGATATGAACATTTCCATTGACTTCTCAAGAGAATAATTCATGAAGCTGGTTTAAAAAATAGAACAGGCACATTCAGGGGACTGATATTTTAGTTTGTTAAATTCGGTGCAATTCTAAATAAAAATCTGGATCTAGTGAATTTAAATGTGGTCACTTGAGGGGACAGTTGGGCCTTAGTGAGTCTGAAGTGTGCTCGGCTCACTGTGACGACAGAGAAGAACCAAGATGCCTCGTCCAGCTTCAGATCCAGTGAATAAAACAGACGATATGTTCAGTGGTAACATTTATTTTCGGGAACAGTATGTTAAATGCCTTGCAGCAGGATTCTGTAAATCCTTTTTTCAAACGTAACATACATGTGAGGCATGAAGGTACGGTGGATAGGAAAATGAATATGTGCAATTCTGAAAAGGAGATTGTCTTTTAAACAGCTTCGACCAACATGAACTCTGAAAGTATTCTGCACTTCTGAAGCTGTGAAGGATGAAAAATAGATCTGAATTCAAATTCAAACAAAGCTGTTTGCATCAGAGTCCTCAGTGTACGCAAATTAGAAAAAAATAAATAAATTAACATACACAAACTTGTTTTATTTAGACAATGCACAGGGTATGGCCTCTCTCTGACACTAACATTTTGGCAACATAAAAATGTCAGTTGAACAAAGTGTGAATAAATCTAGTTATTAGTTAACCATTATTAATTACCCTGGCTGTTTAACAAGAGAGGATTTCCTTTCTAACACACAAACACAACCATAATCACAACCCCAGTAACCCGATCACAGGACGTCCTGTCATGATCACTGTATATCCTCAGATATTACAATCTGTAAGGACAAATGCAAATAATGAATTAAACCATTCCAAAAACTGCATCCCAAGAAAAGACCCATGTCTGTATTAGAGTTTCCCCACTCTGGACCTCAAAAAAAAAATAATGCAAAAACTAAAATTAAAACAATAAAAACAAACCTCTTTTTTAAAAGTGTGTCTTGGTGACAAATCCATTAAGGTCAGAATCTGGTGAGTTTTTTATATGAACATGAGGACACGTCATCCAGGGATTCATTGTTTTATACGTGAGATCATGTTTGAACATCATATCATAATAAATGGTCGTAGTGGCGGATGTTCTAATCCAGACACAGAGAAGGTGAAGTGATGGTATCATGAGCTAAAGTGCATTCAGACGGAGCGAACAGTTGAGAGGCAGCGCACTAGTGTCAGTCCTCCTCATCGCTCCAGAAGGCATCTTCTTCATCGAGATCCACACCATGGAAGAGTCTGCGGAGAGAAAGAGAGCACACGCTCAGAGCTTGTTGTTGCATATAAAGTGCCACTGACTGATAGAGAAGAGGAGCCGATCACTCACTGGTTGAAACAGGGTGAATGTGGGTTGTTAAAGTGACTGTATGGGTTGACTCTGCTGAGGACGCCCAGACACAGCCAACAGAAGTATTGTTTACACGAGGTACAGGTCATCTTGTTACAGCCATCCACTTTCTGCAGAGACGAAACATCAGAGGGAGAAGACGCAGCAAATGAACAGAACAGAAGCTACAGGACAGTAGAGTTAATGCCGTTTGTAAGTCTAAACTGAAGGGCTTATAGAACATTAAACATTCAAACTGACAGCAGTTAACAATGCACCCCCCATGACTATGTTCAAAGGCTGTTCTACTGTGCTGTGACCAGCAGGGGGAGCCCAACCTGGATATTGGTTCCACAGCGTGGACAGGATTTGCAGTTCTCATTGAGCCAGTCTCTGCTAAAAGACTCTTCCACTGCTTTCTGGATCACTCGCTTCCCAAAGCGCTGCTCCAAGAACTTTTTCCCCTCAGACGAGGCTGACAGGTATTCATCTCTGAGATTACGCAGCTCATCTGTGACACATGAACAAAGGCAGGGACAGAGGTGGGTTTAGTGTGAAGGGCCAGGGTGGGTAATGTTGTTCCAATTGATTCTTCCTATATAATAATCTATAATTTAACTATTAAACGATTCCTTTATTGGTCTCTTGGAAAATGTTCA
>NC_091107.1:2890000-2945000 GCF_024713975.1 Paralichthys olivaceus | reverse complement strand
TTTGTAATTTCTCAAAAAATGTCAACTCTTTACTTCTCTCTCTCGGTATAAAACCAACATCCTGGGGTTTTTATCTAGATCTCTCTCTTTTTTGTGTCTTCCTGTTAAACACACTGATGACTCATCCTTCACTCAGGGACGTTTCCTCATTCTGCGTCCAATCAGAACGTTTCTGAAATGTTTGACTTCCTGCCTGTGAACACAAATCCTGCATATAGGTCATAAACCAGCCTCCTCCATGTTAGCGGCTCCTCTTCTTCATCCTGAGACTTTTGTGTTCTTCCAGTTTCATGTCCGTTACATGTTAGAAACCTCATCAACACATCCACTCACTCACTGGGAAGTTTCCAGATGTTTTACCAGGAGGCTGCAGGAGAAGATCCAGAAACTGTCCAGAGACACTGACTCAGACATTTGTTCTCACATGCACAACCTGCAGAACACGTCAGGCACACGTCAGGAACATGTGTCCAGTGTAGGTCAGAGACCAGATCAACTGATAAATAACTAATAACTGTGAATGAGGTAGATGAACTTGTTTGTTGAAGCTGTTTTTGTGCTCATGAATAAAACAAGAAATGTCTCCAGTATAAATAATGAGTCGAGACAGAATGTGAATGAAGCAGCTGCAGTGTCGTGTTGTTTAATGAGGCTGAAGCTCAGAGGACAAACAGGAGCTGCAGCCTCATGTTTATTTTTCATCCTCACCTTCGTTTTTGCTGCAGCCTCCTCTCCCTCCTCCTCCTCTTCCTCCTGCTGCAGCCTCTTCTTCCTCCTCCTGCTGTTGCCTCCACCTCTTCTTCCTCCTCTTCCTCTTGCAGCCTCTTCTTCCTCCTCCTGCTGCAGCCTCTTCTTCCTCCTCCTGCTGTAGCCTCCTCCTCCTCCTCTTCCTCCTCCTGCTCCTCGACTGGAGGTCGTTTGGGGATAAAGGTGCGGAGGCTCCGCCGGCAACACAACATGAACTGATTCCTCGTTGTTCTCGGCACAAACACGATTAAAAGGAGAAAATCCTGAATCAGCTGCTCGGGATCCTTCAGATGTTTTCAGGAGAAAAAAGTGATTTAATGAGACAAATGAACAAGAGTCTGAGTCCAGAGCAGATTAATGAGCTGAGAGAAGAAAAACAAATAACAGTTCATAAGATAAACCAACATTTAAAGTATTTACTCTTGTATTTATGTAATACTAATCAATATAGAAGTACTTTTACTCACAGTATTTGATCAAACATCAGAACATGTGAGACAAAGTGAAGCAGAAAGAACACGAGTGTGATTCTGATCTGAGGCTTTAAACTCTGAACCAGCATGCAGGGCCTCATGGGGGGGGGGTTTAAATGCAGCACGTGCATCCTCCCCCTGGTGGACACACCTGGTAACAACAGGTTTTTACAGAGTAATCCCTCCTACTAATGCTGTTTTTATAATAATTCTAAAAGGTTGATTTATCTGTTTTTAATCTGCTTATCAATAATAAACTGGTTCCTCGTCGTTGTTTCCACCTGATCACATCTGGTTTTTGTTCATTTTTGTTTGACGCATGTTATTTCTCACACTTCCACTTGTTATTTAGATTCCCTTCATCTCATTTATTCTGTGTGAAAATGAGTTTGTGATAAATTCAGTGTGTGCAGTTTGGTTTGAACAATGATTATAAATAAAACTTTTTGAATCAGCAGACATTGTGAAAAGATCATTTTACAGGAAGTGACTCAAACCACATTCAACAATCTAACGAGGAAAAGAAGTTATTGATGAGTTTCAGTTCACTGACTGTGATCAAATCATTTAACTCGCAGGTTTCTTGTTGAACTTTTTCTCTTGTATAAATGTATAAACGCAGGGACGAGGCCTGATGACAGTAAAATAAACTCAAACGCACTCATTGAGAAGAATAGAGCCTTTATGTGTAAGTATCCTGATGTTTAAATAGTACAAATGCATAAATGGTCTAACTTAAAAAAACATACAATATATTCATGTACTTTTATTTGTGTAACTTTAAATATATTTTAATAACGAAACTTTTGTACTGCTAATTAAATAAAATTGTAATACTTGACTTTTACTTGTAACAGCTTATAAACTGCAATGCTGCTACTTTTACTTGAGTAACTACTAAGTGTATCACTGAAGTACTTCTGACCTGTATCAGATTACATTAGTACTTTTTGACCTGTATCAAAGTACTTTAGTGCTTTCTTTTACTTGAATACCTTTTGACCTGTTTCAGATTACATTTGTACATATTAACATGCGTCAGAGTACTTATTACTCATTGTGGTATGAGCAGTTTTTGGTCAGTATCAGATTACATAAGTACTTTTTACTTGTATCAAAGTACTAAAGTACTTTTGAGCTGTTTCAGAGTACTTGAGGACCTTAACCTGTATCAAAGTATCAAAGTACTTAGTACTCACTGTGGTATAGTACTTTTTGGTCAGTATCAGATTACAGTAGTACTTCTTACTTGTATCAAAGAAATTTAGTACTTTTGACCTATAACAGAGGACATTAGTACCCGAACCTGTATCAGTGTACTTATTTCTTCATTCGACCTATATCAGCGTTGTACTTGTACATGTACTGTGTATGACTGAATATTAGTATAATCTACCACAATAAAAACTTCTTCTTCTTCTACCGCTGGCAGCTAAGCCCCGCCCTCAGGCGGAAGTACGTCACAGTAGCTACAGATGCTCGCGCTGATTCTCAGAGTTTAACGATAAGTTTCAAACTTCGTCCTCAGTTAAATTCACCGAGGAAGAGGAGGAGGAGGAGGAAGAGGAGGGAGAGGAAGGAGAGGAGGAAGAGGAGGAAAGAAGAAAACCCCGCAGGAGGAGGACCGGGTTTTATTTTTTTATTTTTTAAACACCGCCCCCCTCTGCCTCTGTGGTGCGTTTGTTTGTGTGTCGGCGAGTCCCGGCGGTGTAACCGGAGAGGGGCCTGACGGAGGGAATGCAGGACGGCAATGGAGCACAATGTAATCCAGGTAAAGTCCGGTTCCTTTCTACATCCACGCCGCTTTGTGTCGCCTCTCCCGCCCGGTTCGGTGAGCTGTGGCCGCGGGGAACACCTCCACCGTGTGTCGCCGTGAACCGGGGCCGAGCTCCTCCGGTTCTTTCATTAACGCGCCGCATTGATTGTTTTCCACCGGAGAGTTTGACTCTGACCGCAATTACAACTTTATTCAACTTTCCCCTCCGCGGCTCTGCGGAGGAACCGGCCCCGCAGCCGTGAGGCGGGTTCTGCGGGAGCGGAGGAGGAGGAGGGGGGACCAGTCGGCGGTGACACCGAGCTGTCGCCTCCTTCGTTACCGGAGCCTCGGTCGTTAAATCCCGGTTTAATATTTCTGATATTGTCGGTGTGTTAATGAATCATTTCTTTGTGTGAGTGTCGAGTCGAATAGTCTCCTTCACCTCCGGCTACCAACCCCCACCCGCCCCCAAGTCCTCCATTAGAGCTGAATAAAATTAAAATGTAAAGGCCTGTGTGAGTGTGTGTGTGTGTGTGTCCGTGAAAATATCACGAAACTTTTCAGCTGCCTCCAAAAAAAAAAAAAAAAATGTCGCATCGACAGATTCGTCGTGTTTGATTTGAGACTGAGAATAAAAAAATATATAATATAAAACGTGACTGTGGACGAAGAGATCAGTTTGTGTGTCGTCGAGGATCAGCAGCTTCTTCTGCTTTTGTAGGAAACATATTGATATTATTATCAAATCCACCCTCACATTCAAGACCCGACATTTTGTCTCCGCAGTAATTACCTCAGTTTAAACAGGAATGTTAATATTCTGTGTGTTTCTCTCTGTGTGTGTGTGTGTGAAGGGTAAATGTGGAGTTTTTTTTTTTTTTTTTTGTACTTGAAATATGGAGGATATTAAATCCTGCTTCAAAACCCAGGAAACATCCAGAGGACACACACACACACACACACACACACACAGAGAGAGAGAGAGAGAGACACACACACACACACAGAGAGACTATTTTTATTCTCAGTTCGAAATAGTCTTTTATTTTGACACAAATCTTCTGTGTTTAGTGTTTGTCTTCTTTTATTTTGACATAAATCCTCATTTCATGTCAAAGTAAAAGCTTTTATTTCGACTTCTTCAACACACACACACCAACTGTGGAGGATTGTGTCAAAATAAAAGCTTCTGTTCCAACAGGAATCCTTTATATTCTGTTGTTCCAATTGTTTGTAGTTTATTTTGGAAAGAAACAGTCCATGTTTCTGTCAAAATAAAAGCCCCCCCTTGTGATAGAAATCCTTTATATTGGGCCTGTGTGTGTTTTGAGTTGAAATAAAAGCTTTTATTTTGACATGAATCCTCTTTTTCTGTCAAAATAAAAGCTTTTGTGTAGAAAGAAATCCTTCATATTTAGTGTTTGTTTTTGCAGTCAGGACAGAAATAACCCTCTATATCTGGTGTGTGTGTCCTTTTGTGTGTTGAATTTAATATCCCAGTTGTGTTTGTATATTTGAATACTGTAAAATTCAGTTTTAAATATTAATTTACTGCAGCATTATGTTGTTTTTCTAACCCCCCCCCCCCCCATCCCCCAGTGGTGAACTTGTCAGCGTTTTGAATAACAGGATCTACCCAAGGTCAATAATACTCAGAGGCCGTGTTTGGATTTTATTTATTTATTTGTTGTTTATAGAAGGAGACATTTTTATTATCAATATTTTCTCTCTCTCTTCCTTCCTGTGTTTAAAAAAATATCTTATTCCCAGAAATATCACGAGAACTGACGTAGGCAGGGTGCAGATTAAGGGTTTCCATTTTAAATTTGTGTGTATACGTGTGTGTGTGTGTGTGTGTTCACATTTTAAACAGAGGCCTACTGCTGCGTCGTCGTTTCACTGCTCAGATTATATTATGTGGCTTTTATTTTCCTGCCTGCTCAGCCCTGCCTCATTTCCACCACTAGGCTGGAGCACAGCCCTCCCCCAGCACCAAGGAAAAACAGCCTCTATCACATTCATACAACTCTGCCAGAGCAGCTCATAGTGTGTTTATTACACTGGTGGGATTAATCATGTTCTCACTACAGTGAATTTAAGTTAAGTGTCATTGTGAGGATGGTGACTGTGAGTCAGGGGCCCAGTGCCGACTTTATTTCACTTTGTTGTAGTTTACCCTCGTGTTTTTCTGCTCTTGCATCATTAATAAGTTATATTAAGAAGATTCATTGACACATATATGGACATAATATGTATTGGAAATACTCTCATAGATGGGTTAATCATTTAAGATCAAACTGAACTCCTTCAGGTTGTGAGATATTTGTTGTTCTGTCTCAGTGTCTTAAATAACCAGAGCTCAATCAATAAACCAATTAATCAGTGGGCAGTAAATAAAAGAGAATGAATGGACTTTAGGGGTAAAACATTTCAGATACTAATATTTTAGTCAACAATGTGTATTTAAACATTGATTCCTAAGATGATGTCATCAAACCTTGATGACAAAGACAAATATTTGAGACTTGATATTTTACAGTTTGAACACAAACTTATTTCAGAATAACTATAAATGAAAACACAAATACAACCACATATAAAGAGGCTGATATTCAGAGACTTGGTGGCGTCTTCTTGCTGAAATAAAACCACAAAATTACATAAACGTACATATTCCTGTAGGGGGCGACATTGAGTCGACACATTATTTAACTTTGTCTTCTCTGCTTCTTTGTTCCGGTCAAATTCCAAAATAAATGTTTTAATATTATGTATTTAGTTCACAATTAAAACTTACTCTACAAAATCCAATAATATTCTTGCCGTGTAAATGTACATTTATATAGTTTTAAAATATCTAAAACTGCTATAACGTTCACATAGATGTTTGTAGTACTGGCTTCATGTCTTTATCATATTACTTCTGTAATACTTTACAACATTTTGATAACACATCTATATTTTTCTTAAAAAACGATCTGTGTTCTTGAAATATCAATTCAGTTCTGAATCTTAATCTTACTTTGTGTTATTTCATTAATACTAACAGTAATCCTTAAATACACCCACAGTGTTCCAGTAGGTATTCACAGTTATTAATAAATACTTTTGTTTAAATATCATCCTATATTTATATCCTTAATTTGATCTATAATGTTTCCATGATATATATAATATTAGTGACTAATGTGTCTTTGGAGCTCAAAAATATTTTCATCCTTCTTTATTTTGTTGCATTTTCTCGTTCCCACTAGTAACTGTTCAATACTCTTCGAATATTTGTAAGTTATAGATCAACGTGTATGATTTTGTCAATAGTATTCTCCTGATATAGTCTGTTACTTCTTATATCGAACTTAATAATCCTTTAAAACTCTTAACACTGCTGTTACATTCCTGCAAGGGTTGTGTGTGAAATTTGTTCTGCGCTGATCAAACAACTCCTTAACTTATACAACTAAAATAAATTAAATTTAAATCTTATTTTCGTTTTTTAAAGTTTATCTCCTCAGCTTTCAGTTTATTTTCTCTATCTTTCATTCTACATTTCTAGTTCCTGTCTTTATTATTCTATTGTTATCTTCTCAAACATGTCAGATTCTTAACATATGAAGAATTCACCATTGAATCTGATTGTAGTAATCCACACAAAAATACTCTCTACTATCTGAATATGTTTTATGCCGTCTCCTTGACCTTAATAATAAGCCTGTACTACTGATATTTAAAAGCCTAAAACTTAACTTAACTATACAAGTATTTTTCCTGGTGACATATCTTTATATAAACTTTTATAAACTTTATCATGATAAGTTGATAAATCTGTATTGTTGCTGCCAGGAAGCAGCAAAAACTTTATCCTGCTATTTATTCTGACCTCTGTTCATGTAAATAACTATTAAATGTTATAAACAATACTCAGTAGGGATGTAAAGAATGTTATTTTACTGTGTAATCGTCTTCACTGTATGTTATTGAGTGTAATATTCCCTATAAAAATATTTAAAAACATCATGTATTCTCTCAGATTTCTAAGCATCTGGTAAAATTTACATTAAAGTATTATTATCATATTCCCCAAATTTTCCTATAGCAGCTAATTCCACCTCCAGGCGACGATTGTGAGAATAATATTTTAAATACAAATGATCTGAAGCCAATGATGTGACTCAGTATTAAATTTGTTGGGTAATAATGAAAATCTGACTAATATAACTCTGTGTGTGGTTTAAACGTTCCTCTGAAACTCCACAGTGACTTTGAATGATTACTTGTGTGATATATTGTCTTAATAATGTTTCTGCAGTCGAGCTTCATGACTCTTTATCAGGGTGGAGGTTTTAATACTGTTATAATCCTGGTTTATAATGTGTGTGGTGATGAATGTGTTGTATTCAGTTCCTGTAGCAGGACGTACAGTAGAGAACGTTTAACTCGCAGCTGTGACCTTGTCGACTTTTATTACATATTTCATTCCGTCTCTGTGATAGTTCGCATAACTGATGCGTCCGTGTTCCTCCCGGGTTTTCGGGATATGGAGCTTGTTGTTTTTAGTTCTTGTGTCGCACAGTTTTTCCCCCACGGGACGATGAAGTGTGTGTGATGCTCCACAGTAACGTCACTCAACGATGTGTCCCTGCAGTGCTTGTGTTGATTTTCACAAAATCTCACTTGTTTGACTAGTGATGTCTGTTTTCTGCTTTTTTTTAAAAATTGATCCCCGGCCTGCTGCAGCTCGTCTGCAGAGCAGCAGCGGATGGGGGAGGGGGAGAAGGGTGTGTGTGCTGGGTTATGGGTTTTGGGTGGGGGAGGATGTGCCGGGTGGGGTGGGGGTTGTGGATGATCGACACAGGAGTGAGAATTTGAGATTATTCTGCGTCCATGCGACAGGAGAGCTGCCGTGCTCGGACGTCACAGCAGCTGGACATCGAACACATGGACCACGTCGTCTCACGGACGCTGCTCTCGGTGATTTGTGTTCCAGAAAAGAGAAGGAAACCCAGAATATTTATATATTTGAATTCTGTGAATCTCCGAGTCCCGTCTATCACGAGTAAATGGATCACAGCTGCAGAGCCGACCACACCCTGAGCTTATACACCAGGCCTTTTATTTCTCGTGTATAATAAGCCACGTGAATCAGCGGGGTTTATTTTAATTCACTTAATATGAAAAAAAACCACCGCGTCCTGCACCTCAAACTACCCACGCTTCACCGTCAATGTACACGAGCCGCAGAGATGAGTTCAATGTCAGAGAAATAAATCAGGAACTAGTTTCATCTCCTGCGACGTGTTTGTGATTTACTTTGCTCCTTGTTCCTGCTCATACACTCACAAATAAAAGACCCGAAAGTATCAGTAGCTTCATCGACACACAGAATAAATCGGCCACAAATCTATAATTGATTTAATTTAGGTTGAAATCAAACTGTTCTGGATCCAGTTTTGAAACCCGAGCTAATCAAGCTGAGTTATTCCACCTCGAGCTTAAACTATTGATCAACTGTTTTATAATGGATGAAGATAAAATCGTCTAGATCGCCTTCTTAAATCTTTGATTTCTCTTTCTGTATTTTCTTCGGGTCACTTGCAGCTCGCCTCTTTGCAGCTGTGCGGTGGCGGATCATGTTTCATGTGGAGCGGCCGTAATTCGGTCTTTTCTCGCCTCCAGCTGCAAACAGAGGATCACAGAGGAGCGGAGGCTGCGTGATGGATTCAGTTTCACAAAACAGGGACACGTTCATAAAACTGGATCATCGGGTGTCTGATGTTGCACAGTAAACCTTCCTCGATGTTCTCGCCGATTGTGATGCTGGGGTTCAGTGACACACATGAATTTTCTTTTCTTGCCAGCAGATCCCATAAAAAGAAGCAATGAGTTTCCAAAAACTACTTAAACTTGCCGTGGATAAATCCGCAGCTAAAAAATAGCTCCCAACTAAATCACAAGCTCCTCCCACTTGTTTGTCTGAAAGAACTTGTTTTCAGAAAATTACTGAAAATTTTTTTTCAAAATAAAACAAAAAAAATCACAGATGCTAAATAAAGATGGGCGACATGAAAGCTCCCAGTAGTGAAGCCAAAGCATCTTCTATCGCCCCCTGGTTGTTGGTTGCAATATAGGTCATAAACCCCTCCTCCTCCATGTTAGTAGAGGGGACACGGGCCAAACTAAAACATCAGATATAAAATAAATGATGATGCTGGTGTCAGAACCTTGTCCTCTCACTACTGTGGTCCCTCAGGTTTCCGTCCCTCTGTCATTCACTCACGTTGTTTTTCCAGCCACAGCGACGCAGATAAAACAAATCCTTTCTTTTCCCCAATGAAACACAGGTCGCAGCACGAATCCCTGCCTGTCTGACTGACGTCTCTCAATGGACGTCCTCACACACCTCAAAATTAACCTTGTCAAGACCGAACTACTTTTCTTTCTAGAGAAAGCCCCCCCCCCCCCCCTCCCATGACCTGACTCTTTCCATTGAAAACTCTGTGGCAGCCCCCACAAAGAATCCCTGGAACCTGGGTGTAACACTCCACAGTCAACTCTCCCTTACTGCCAACATTACTGCAACAACCCGCTCATGTAGATACATGCTGCACGACATCAGGGGAATACGTCCCCTTCTCACTCAGTAGGTGGAACAGGTTCTGGTCCAGGCTAAATCCAGGACACGGTCTAAACCTTACACCCCAGTCCGTCCACTCCCCTCTGCATCGACCAATCAGCACTCAACTAAATCACGTCTGTTTTCTGTCCTGGCTCCTAAATGATGGAACGAGCTCCACATTGACACCAGGACAGAAAGTCTCCACATCTTCCACCACAGACTAAAGACACATGTCTTCAGACTGCACCTTGGTGAAGATGACATCTGATAACCATCGTACACATACATACACATATATATATATATTTATATATACACACTCTCAGTGAGAAAACGTTCTGAGTGCAGCTGATTGGTTTGTGATTTGCTCTGTGGGAAACATGTGACCTCGACACGAGCTTAATAATATTTATTAATTTACCCAACAATCTACTGATTGTATTTGTTTATTTATGGAGGCGTTTTAAATCAGTGTAATAAGACGTGTGAGCGATGTGTTGTGGTGGAATGAAAACAGGAAGCTGCTTTGTTTCTGTTTAATCAGCTTCTTTCTTTTTTTTTTAATTCACATATTTACACATTGAAAATCTGGAAAAGTTGTGCGACACAGATGATTCATATCCGACAAGTTCATGCACGTCTGAGGTTTCAGGCTGTTTGTGATCGCTGCTCGTCACTTTGTCAGAGCAGAAACATATTGAGTCATATTCTGCGTCGGTATCAGCTGCAGCAGATATGACTCCCCTCCACAGTGTGAGCAGTTAATTTTTAACACCTCCTCTCAATATATTACAGTATCACGCTCCGAGCACTGATTACACATGAGAAAATCCTGCCTTGCTGCAAGATGGTGCAACTTCACCGTCAGAGAAGTTGATGCCAGAGGTGTAATTGTTCAGAATTTATGGTTTCAACACACCCAAGGAAAAGTAGGAAGGACGCAGCGAGAACATCGTGAATCTTAGATTTAGATTTGATAGGAATCCACACTTATGTGGAAATACCAAATGGTGACAGAGACGTTTTTTAATCTGGTAATTTAAGATTTTTGAAAAGGTGGTGGATTCAAAAACATCTGCATGGAAAAGAGTCAGACTGGATTATTGAGAAAAGACGAACAGATGGATGAATGTAATATAATACAAGTCTTTATTAACCCCCTGTGTTGTTTCTCCATCAGTGGTTGGGTGCTCCCTCCTGCCAGCGAGGCAGCTACGCCTTCTACAAGTCGGTGAGCAGCAGAGCTCAGCCCGATGGGCCCGTCCAGGTCTGGAGGCTCGGGGAGTTTTACCTTATCCGCTGTGGGCCGCAGGATCCCGTGTGCATCGCTGAGGTGAGATACCTGCACATGTGAACTTTTTTTTTTACTGCGTTACATTTGTAGATCTCGTTTCATTAATCACTTGAACTATTGAAATCTGTCGAGTCTCTCTCAAACATCAGAATCTGCATTTTCATTTGCTGCTGGAAAAAACTTATTTGACAGAATATGTTTAGTGTTTAGTTACAGTTCATGTCGAGCATTCTGCTGATAAATCTGTATTTTAACCAAAGTTAACACATCACCTGTGTTTGTTCGTTCTCTCCTCCTGCAGGTGACCTTACTGTGGGAAGACCAGACCCGGAGCCACCTTCTGTCCAGCGCCAGACTCTACTTCTTACCTGAAGACACGCCAAAGGGCCGGACCAGGGAGCACGGAGAGGTGGGTCAGAGGTCGAGGAGACCTCATCTCTACGCAGCTCATTTTGTTGTTGTCTCTCTCCTCAGTTGAAAAAAATCTGCCATCAACCGTTTATTAGCTTCATTGATAATCAATCAAATAAAACGAGTGAGTTAGGATGAACAGGGTCAGTGAGCTGCAGCTCAGCCTCCACATTAGAATCACACTAATGTATTATCCACATGTAAATCCCATGACTAGTCTGAAGACAAGTTTTCCACATTTTGAACTTTATATTCCACAGTTGAAGTCTCTATTTCCATTTCCAAGATTTTCCTGGAGGAGAAGAAAATTTCTATTTGTGAATCACTGCAGAAGCCATTTTTAATATAACGTGTATATTATGGCTTGAGGGTTGAGGCCCAGGGGAGGTGGAGGATGTTTGGGGGTGGGGGGTCGGGCTGTGCATCAAGGACCAAACAGGATCACGGCCCACAAACTGGAACGGGAGGAGACCTCAGACTTGAGCTGTTATCTGGGTAAACAGTCAGAGGAGCTCGTCCCTCCACCAACGCTCCCAGAAAGTCAATGAAGCTGCATTAAACTTCACACTCTCATAGATATCAGTACTTTTAACGTGTCTGATGTTTTTCCATCATGAATTATTCTTTGACAAATCAGTGAACATGTTGAAAAACGTCCTCAATGTTACAGAAAGTCACAGAGTCTTTTCTCAGAGAGAGAACCTCCTCGATGCAGAGCAATCAGTGAAACTGACTTTTACCACATGCCTCTCATAGACACGTTAAATAAAGTTTGTTAGATCCAGTTGGACTTTTACATCACATGTGATTCATTCAGAGAAACTTGGACATTTCTGGATTTCGTAAATGGAACTTTTTTGTCACAAACACGTCTTTAGGGTTTTGGTGTTGAAAGAGTTAAGATCTGATCTGAGAGCTAAACACTGTCAGAAAACATTGGTTTGAAAACGACTTCACGTATTAGAACTAAATTCATAACGGAGCAGTCAGGATTATGTTAGAGAATAAATAAGTTTGTGTGTTTTTAACCGGACAGCAGCACAGAGGTAGTGATGGCAGATCAAATAATCCTCCCACAGGATGAACCCCAACTAAAGATCCCAGCTCCAACTTCACAGCTGTAAACACACTGAACTAAGATGGGGCCCGTGGGATGGTTACCATAGTTACTTTATTGTAATGTGTGGAACCAGTTCACTGTCTCCTTGTTTTTAAAATGACAACACGAGATTTAACCAGTGTGGTTTGTGTGTGTGTTCAGGATGAGGTGTTGGCCGTGTCCAGGAAGATGGTGCTGCGGGTGGAGGACCTGGTGAAATGGTCGTGTGCGGAGCCGACAGGTTGGAGTAGCACTTCAAAGCTGACGCCGCCCTGTGGAACCAACGGCCTCCACAAACCTCCGCAGAGCAGCGATGGCAATGTCAACACTTTACTGGACAAGAGCATCGAGCCGCTTCAAGGAAAAGCTGAGAGTAAGAAACACTGAGGCAAACTCATCAACTGGTGAATGACTGAAACTTGAAAGTGAATGAGAACCGTGTCCGTGATGAAATTAGAGAAATGTATAGATTCATTATCAAGTTACTGATTTGTTTCACTTGGTTTTTTTCTTCCCAGAGGGCCCGTCGGACCGTCAAAGCATCAAAGTGCTCAGCTACCCGCAGTACTGCCGCTTCCGCTCGCTGCAGAGACGCATCCAGGATGGTGCGAGGGGGCCGGGGCTGCAGGACCCCCACCTGTTGGCCCTGGGCGGCGTCAGGGCGCTGCCCAGCATCCGGCTGATGTACTGCAGGGACACGTTCAACCACCCGACACTGGAGACCAGCGCCAGCTTCTCCTGGCAGTTCGGTGAGTGTCTCAGAAAACACGCTGACACACTGGGGCGGTTTTTAAATGACTGTGTCCAGTGTTTCCTCTCTCTCATCCGCCGTGCTTCACGAGCTTTAAAAGTGATGACATATCAAAGCTGTGTGCACAACTTGTTTCTTCTTTAGATTTCTGAACTTTATATCAGTAGTTTGAAGAATTAAGTTATTGATCTTTAAAAAAAAAAAGCTTCACCTTTTAAAATGAAATCCGCAGGTTGAGGAAGCAGCTTCTTACTGGAGTGTTGATCTGATATGAAATAAACGACCATAAAGTTTAATTTCAGTGTGAATGCTAAATCTTTTCTCAGTGTTGTCAGGAACAAGTGACTGAGACAGGAACTGGATTAACGAGTTCATTCTTCTTTTCACCAGGGCTCATTGTGTTCATCTCAGTTCAGCTGTTTCAGTTGTGTGAACCGTTCAACTGTCGTTACTTTCTCAGATTTAAGTCAAACTTTTCACATGATTGTTTAGATTTGGTCAGTTCTTTAATTGTCCAGTAATGGATGGTATTGAACACGTTATCTTTAAATTTAGAAGTGGGATCCAGAGTTACAATGAAAAAGTTGTTTGTGTTGTCTTTTATTTTTGTGTGTTGTTTAGGGATTAGTAAAGTTGACTTAATACAATAAATATAAATATATAAATTCAGACCATTCTTTATTTTTTGTTCAATATTTTCCAAACCTTAGAAACAAGACCTTTTCTTGGATCCCTCTGTCAGACGACAACACTCTAGATTATTTCAGAGATAATGAAAAAACCTGTCTTTGTCTTTAAATCAAGTTTAATTGTCAGATTCGTAATCGGCTGCTGAAGCTTCACGTGATGTTTGGATCAAACCGTCGAGTGTTTGTGGTGAAATCAACACATTCAAGTTTAATGAAACACAATGTACAGTCGCTAATTCTTACGTAAACTTTCATAAATCAGCAAAAGAAAAGGTGAATATCTGACGTTTCCATCTTCTGCTGTTGTATGAACTTCATGGAGATGAACAGTAGGTGGCGCTGGATGGAAACAAATCTAGTTTGGTGTGAATCTGTAAAGTGTGATCTGTAAATCTATTTTGAAACTAAAAATCTTTATGCACGTGTTTGTTTTTCTGCAGGATCTCCGTCTCTCAGTCTTCGAGGTCGACCCCGAAAGAGGAGAGGTCACGACGGCAGAGACTCTCCGAACTCCAGCCAGTCAGAGTCGTGGCTGGAGAGGATGAAGGTTTGTCCTGTTCATTGTACTGGTTTGTTATTATAATTTAGAATCAGACTCTGGATCTGCTGCCTCTCTCTCTCTGAAGTGGAGGATTAAATCATATTAATGTGTCCCTGATGTGGTCTCTGTTTCAGGAGAACGTGATGGGCAGCGTGGAGGTCGGCTGCGAGGGCGACTGGCTCCCTCACCCTGAGGAGCAGCTCTTCCTGGATCAGCTCTACGCCTTCATGGACCGTCACGGCTCGCCCATCCACAAAGTCCCCAACCTCGGCTTCAAGAAGAGTGAGTCTCTTAATGTTCGTCTCTTCAGAGGCTTCAAATCTTGTTCATAAAAACATCTCAGGGTTAATTAGAGCAAAGAGGAGAAAGAATCTGAATGTTTTGTAAACAAGAAATTCATTTTTCTTGTTGTTGATTAACAATGAAAACAATTAAGGATTATTGAGGTCGCAGGTTTGATTCCCTCCTTCAGGCTCGGATGATTTTTTCATGACTTGTGACAGTTAAACACTAAAAACATTTTTATAATTACATGAAACATCTATTTAAAAAGGACGTGATGTGTTTTAATGATGTGATTTTATTTGTACCAAATTTCAATATTCAACAACTGCTGGAAAAAAGAAACACACCGACAACATCACATTTAGATTCTCTTTGGTTTGAGTTGTATTTTAATAATAATATGACACAGCTTATACTTCTTAACAAATAAACTAAATTGCTTTTGTTCCTGAGGATCATAAACACATTTTTTAAATTAAACCTGGAGTCAAAATAGAAATGCTGTAAAATATGAGGAGGTTTAGTTTTGTCTGTTTTTCTTTTTAAAGCTGGAGACAATAAAGTTTTGTCAGACGATGATTGTTTAGTCAAACTCTGTTTAATGTGGGATTTGTATTTTTATCTTCTCCTGCTTGATATTTGCATGTTCACTGTGTTTCTGTCCTCAGTCGACCTCTTCCTCATGTACTCTGTGGTCAAACGGCTCGGAGGCTACAAAAAGGTGAGTTCATTCAAATTTTATTCAAAGGAATTGTTTGACACTTTAGAAAATATTCCCAGTGTCGCATATAACAAGGGATAATTGCATCTGATTTCAATCGAAGTCACCACAGGGTGCAGCGACACGTTCCACAGACACGTCGAACGCCGACAGCGTGCTGGCGATTCTTCTTTACTCATAAGCTTCAGGCAGGTGGCGAGCGATGATGCTGTCGGTGCAGACAAAAGACTCCACGTTGTTATGATGGAGCGAACGAAAACACGAAATGACATTTAAACAATCCAAGAGCAAATAAAACAATGTCAGGTGATCACTCGATAATTCATGAGTCTAATAAAAGGCAACTGAAATGTATGAAACCGCTGTTTGTCTCACAGGTGACAATGGACAGACTCTGGAAAATCGTCTATAATGAGTTGGGAGGGTGTCCTGGAAGCACCAGCGCTGCCACCTGCACCAGAAGACACTACGAGAGGTACACACACACACACACACACACACACACACACACGCCAGTGCTTCAGGTCTCACTGTGTCTCTGTGTCTCAGGTTGTTGCTTCCTTATGAAGAGCATCTCAGAGTGGGAGGATCTGAATTCAAAATCCCAGAATCCCCCACTCCTCCGAAACCCCGAGGGATCAGAGGAAGGAAACCACTTCAGAGAGGGAGAAAACCAGGACCCAAAGCAAAGGAGAAGATCACAACCCCCACTTCTCCTCTTCCATCAACTGTTCCTCTTCCTCGTCTCCCTCTTCCTCGCCTTCCTCCTCTTGCTCATACAGTAAGTGACACAGCAGCTGTTTGTCTTAAAATCCTTAGAGTTTAGAATTTTGTTTTCAGAGATTTGTTCGAATTCGGTGTAAACGTCACGTTCCTCTTCTCTCGGAGCAGAACCTGAACCCGAACGGCTCCATGGTGGTGAAGAGAGGCCGAGGCCGACCGAAGGGAACACGCAACAAGGCCACGCTGATCGCTCAGGCCAAGCTGCTGGCTCTGCAGCAGACCAAACCCAAAGCAACAGCAGAGACTCTGCTGCTTCCAGCCAAAGGCAGAGATGGAGCGACCCCCTGCAACACACACCGGGTGAGTAACATCGCACTGCACGACCTGGAAATCCAGAATGATGAATCGGCAGAAAAAGACGCAGACTCCGCACCGCTTTCAGGATAGACTCTGTCGTTAACCCTTTAAGACCCGAGGCTACGTCTGAAACTTTAACATGGTTTAAAACAACCTCCTAATCCTGAGGGCTTTCTGAAGCTGACACATGTAGCACCAGGTCTAAATGTGTTAACATCCACACTAAGTCCTTAAACTCATTACTGTTACTATGGTTACGTCTGGCGGAGGTTCCCAGCATCTCAATCAGAGACTTGTTGTCGTGAACGTCTCATTTGAGTTTTAGTCCGGACGAACTCTTTTGCAGTTTGAAGTTTTATAAATGAAGGTTGAAGCCTGTGGATCCAGTGAAGCTGATTAAATAACTGTTGAACATTTATTTAATCACTTTGTCTGAAGAATCTGAGAAGATTCAAATGAAATTAAAATGTCAGCAGATTTGGTTTAAATACAACATGTCAGTATCTGTAACGTTTTTCTTCTTCTCTCCTCCTGCAGACGACCATCCTCCCCATCAACATGCCTCTCACCCCTGACCTCTCCCCCATGTCGGCCCCCTTCCTCCCCATCCAGCCCAAACCAAAGGAGCCGAACTCGGACAGAGGAGAGTCCGCGGCTCCTGCTCCCACCGTCCTCCTCGCCACTCTTCCTCGCCACTTTGTCGGAGGATCGCTGGGCGGCTTCAGCCCCATCAAGGGCGTGTGTCCTCTGGACATCTTCAGGAACCGCATCAGCCTTCAGAGGACCCCAGAGAGCCCGGCGCTGACGCCTCAGGACCCGGCCCAGCACCAGCCCACCATCTTCACCCTGCAGCCCAAAAGTGGAAGCCCGGACACGCCTCATCCCAGCGGGGACCAGCCTCAGCCCCACCCTGTCCACCAGCACCACAACCGCTGCTCCGGGTGTAACGTGGATGACGGAGCCCAGAGAGGAGGCAGCCGGGACGCCAGGAGCCGGCCTCAGCTGCCTCCTCTCCGGGTCCTGCCTCTGAACCTGGACTGCAGCGTTCAGGTGTGTCAGCTGATGAGGACTCGTCGTCTGGACTCGTCGCAGCTGCAGACCTTCACCCGCCGACTGTCCGAGGCTCTGTCCCAGGACCTGAGCGCCAAGCCCCCCTGCTCTCCCATCACCCCTCCCCCCGAGCAGGCGCTGCCCCTCAACCTCAGCAAGCGTTTCGCGGTCAAGAGGCCCAGTACGGAGGGACCGGAGCCGTTCAGAGTGGCAAGCAATGGAGACACGGAGCAACCGTTGTCCAAGAGACCCAGAGTCAGCTGCACGGAGCAGGCTGAGGACGTCACGTTGGACGGGAGGTCCAGCTCTGCAGGAGGTGGAGGAGAGACCGATGCGGAGACAAAGAACCAGGAGGAACCCGCTGACCTGAGCTCGCCAAGCAGGATCAGGGCCTTCCTGCTCGGGCTGCCTCCCTTCCAGGTGAAACTGGAGGAGGATCTGAACGGGACAATGTTCGGGAAATTTCTTCCTCCGGGATCCAACAGCGAAACCCAGCGGACTGAGACGGAGAAACTGGAGGGAGGAGTGGTGGTAAAGAAAGAAGTGAAGCAGGAGGAGGAGGTGGCGGTCGACCTGGAGCGACACGAAACGGAGAGAAACAACAAACAGACGTCTGAGCAGGAGGAGACAGGCCCCGCCCACTGTTCTGCCCCTGCGGAGCTGATAAGCGCGGGGCCCTCAAACGCTAACACACACTGTTTTTAGCAGCGCTTGCTCTGTGGAAATATCAAACAGGAAACTCGCACACAGGTCGGAGATTTACTTGTTTTTGGAATCTGGGGTGTCGTTCTCACCTCCGGGGTTTTGGTGTTGGAAGCCGACGTCACCTCACGTCGACGTCTGAACACGCAGAGCGAAGACGTTTTTACGAGAACGTCTGGACTCACAACTTCTTTGTTTCCCCTTCTCCTCTCCTGTTTTATCTCTGTGGTTTCTTTGATTGAACTTTGCAGAGGAAATTCATGACAATCACAAATCGGCTCCTCCTCCTCTCTGTTCATTTCTGTCTCGTCACGGAAAAACGAGAAGTAGGAGAGAGAGAGTGACTCTAACAAACACTGCCATAACACAACTCTCCATGACACTAGTAACTCCACTGTTCAATGTTAATATTGAATAAGATCCATGATACTTAAAATTAAAGTCAATATTGCATATATGGGTGATGCTATGCATCGTCGTAATGAGCATCTAGAGTGTACTGTAGTTCGCTAGTTTCATTTTTAAATTGTACTCTACTTCTGTAGAGAGATAGTTATTTTCTGATAAAGTGTTTGGAATGAAGAGCTCGTCGTCTTCACGTTATAGCTCGTTCAGTGAAGCGTTTATAGTCCGGCTCCTTCGTTCAAACGATATAAACCTTTCTTACACACACGTGCCTTAAAACGACCGGCGATCGATTCGCTCGCCGGCGTCACTCTCATTCACTTAAAGTGATACCTTGATGTCCTTCACTCCTCAGCGTGGCTGCTCATCGTCTGAGTCCCAAACAAAAACCTGCTTCAAACATTTGAAATCACAGCACAGACGCTCGTCAGTCAAAACCTCAAACTTAATCCCAAACTCTCCAATCGGAACGTTTCTGATCTCAGTATTTGAGCTCGTCCTTGTCGAGGTTCGATACCCAGCCCTGCTGTTAGCATCGTGTGGGCCACTGTGGCGTCACCAAACGTTGCATCGTTATCCGCTGTTGTAGAGTTCACACATGAACATGTAGCCCAAACATTCAGACTACCTCAGGTTCTTAAAGAAGAATGTTCCACCAGCGTCGTCTGTGTCAGGGGGCGGAGCCTGGGCTGTAAACACAGTCAAACATGGCGTTAGGAGAGGTCAGTGTTTCTTTTGTTTTTGTTTTTTTATTGTCAACATTTTGGTTTCTCTGCTCGGTGACTCTCGATCACGCCACTCGCTGCTGAAGACGCAAAATTTAAAATTAAAAGTTTGAAGAGGAAATCGAGGTGCAGCTCGGGACTATTTTCAGTGGCGGATGAATCCACATTTGGTTTCGTATAGGGACGATGTGCTCATTGGCCCAGCTCATGTTTTTGATCGTTAATGGAAACAACAAACTGTAAATAAAGATGACGACACGTCTCCACTTCCTCCTGACGTGAAGATGAAATATATCACACACACGCGCTGCCAGCCACCAGGGGGTGATCTCGCTGATTAATCATGTCGTCCATCTTTATTTACAATCTGATCTGTATCTTGAATCCAAATGTTCGATCACGTCGTTCGTATTATCATGATCTCGTCTTCTCTCCATTCAGACCTCTGTCTCAGTTTCACCGTCAGATGTCGTTAGTGTCGGGTGAAGGGAAACTACGCTGCTATGCCACGTATGCTACTTTTTTTAAGACTGTACCAGGCTAACGGTTTCCCCCTGTTTCCAGTCTTTGTGCTAAGCTAAGCTAATGTGGCTGAGATCCGATTATTCCATCTGATGCTCACGTGAGTTTATGCAACGTTCAGATACAGATTGTATGTTTATGTCGGGTGAAACTGAAGAATCAAACCTGCAGCTTCTCTCCACTTTCAATCACATTCCTCATGTTAGCTGATCCCCTCGCAACTTCCTCTTCCCCGCCTCGTTCAGTGCCAACACAAACACGTCGACCCGCTGAAAGAACTCAAACGTCAAGGTATCTCTTTACTCGCAGCCTTTCCTTCCACTCGTCTGTTTTCCCGCCACAGACGACGGTTCAGATTTGCACACCTACTGTACCCGTTCGCTTCATTTGGTATTTTTACATATTTATATCTGCCATGTTTGTTTTTTTTTGTTTATTTCCTTCTTGCCAATGTTTTATTTGACCAGAGTAGTGGAATCAACCACGACACCGAAACCATGTGGTGCTGTTTATTCGTAGTTATGTAGCTGTCGCCATATTGTTGCTGTTTATTTTTTAGTTTTCTTGACAGCGCGTCAGTAAATCGACTCAAACTTGTCTGAGCAGATTTTTTTTTTGTTTGTTTAGAGTTGAAAGAAATTATTTTAAAGAATTTAATGAAAGACGTCGCCGCAAAACTGCAGCTTTTATTTTTTTCTGAGTGAATGATTCGATACGAAGATTAAAACAGAACCGATTCACGAAAAGTACCAAAAACAACCAGAAAATAACGTCTCTGAAGTCACAGTAATGATTCCGTTTATTGAAGACAAGTCAGTTTCCGTGGTTACGTTTGTTGTTTCTCTGTAAATAAAGATGGACGACTTCCTCTGTTGTGTGATCATGGAGTGGACTGACTCGGTCAGTCTCAGCTGTCAATCACGATGTCTGAGCTCGTTTTTTATAACGTCTACTTTGATTTTTTTTTTTTTTTTATTCTGTCCATGTCCAATCTGCTAACATGGAGGTTTATGACCTATACTGCAGCCAGCCACCAGGGGAGCAATCAAGTAAATTTAGCTCCTATATACAGAAGCTGTCATGTCGTCCATCTGTATTTACAGAAGCTGTGACAAAGAGAAGACGACATTCAGAAAATCTTAAACTTGTAAACGTTCGATCAACATCTTTGTTTTCTTCCTCCTGTTTTTTTCAGCCGAGCTGTTTCCTCTTCCTGCGTATTACGGAATCGGTTTCGTTACGAACAAGCTGTTCCGAACGTTCACTCTTGAACTGTTGCCATCATAACGAGGGGGAGGCACTAAAATGTATCGAGATTTAAAAGTTTGGGAGAAGTGTCAGAGTTCCGACGTTAAGTGTCGGAACCCCCCCCCCCCGCCCCCCCCAGCCTTCAAACAGCTGTAAACTTAACGAACTATTTTGTGCGTTAACTCTGAAGCTTCAGTCAAACCTCAGCTCCTCAGTCGGATTCTCCTCAACAATAAAAAATCTACGTTTTGGTTTTTATTTTTATTTTCATGCATGTGTCTTTATGTTAGCGACATCGTGTCTTTATGCTAATGACGTTGTGTCTCTATGCTAATGACGTTGTGTGTTTATTGTTACGACGTTGTGTCTTTATTTCAACGATTTCATGTCTTTTAACGACGTTCTGTCGTTGTCGGGTGAAAGCGCAGCGGCGTCATTTAACGGGGGAGGGGGTGTAGCGTAGAGATGTTAAACCAGTACGATGGGAGACAAATAGTTTTTTTTTCTCTTCTTGCTTTTGGTTATTTAAGCTTTAGTTTTTCAAGTTTTCTTTAGTTTCAAATGTTTCTTTGTTCAAATTTAAATGTTTACATTTGTTATGCATGTTGGACACATTTGTTCTCTCCAGTGTTTTGCACACGACTTCAGCATCAGTCCTGAACGGCACCGCTCGTCTGTGTGAAGACTTTGAATCAAGTGCCTGATCTTTAAACGTCACAGTTACATGTGCTGGTTCGCCTTCGTGCCACGTTGACTTGAACAGCGCCCCCTGCTGTCGCACCTGTGTTGAACTGAAAGCGTCTGCTCGAGGACGCGTGGGCAGATTTCAGCAGGACGGAGCAAACTGGACCTAAAGACTAAAGACTGGGCTTGAGAACTTGAGCTTGTGAGCGAGTGGGCCAGCGTTTGTTGGTGTGATGTCAGTGTTTGATGTTCATTAAGAGAAATGATCAAATTAAAAAAGACGCCACATGTGACATTTTAACAGCTGTGAACGCTAAAAGATGATTTTTCTTTTCTTCTGCTCGACTGACTTCTGTACGAATGTAGAAAAATTCAGATGTTTGTGATTCTGTTCATCAGCCGAGATTCAGTCTGAGTTCAACGATTATTTAAATTTAATCTGAGAACGTTTTTTTCTTTAAACTTCTGAGCAGCCATCCAAAGATTTTTAGTTAAAATCATAAAAATAAAGAAATTCTGTTTAGTCCTTTATTTGAATTTAGTCAATTTAACTCCAACAAGTGCGTTTAAAATATATAAAGTTGAAAATACTAATTCTCAGTTTTGTAATACGAATAATTTAGGATTTTAAGTTTTACTTTTGTTTTAATGATCTCAGTTTGGTCAAAACCGTTAAGAAGCTGGAACCAGTGGATTTATTCACATTCATCGTATCAAAGAACTTAGATTTTCTGTCCCTCGACTGATTAATAATTAATAATTTCATCTCTAAATGTCACAGGGTTGAATTTAAAAGACTTTTATTTTGTCAACCGGTTGGTTTTGTCAAGGTGGTTTATGGGAAATGTAGTCTCCATTAGCAGAGAGTGTTTCAGTTCAGATGTTGAAATGTTCCATGTGGCTCTTTTACAAACTGTTGGATGTTAAGAATCGATGAATGTCTCCGTCACATCTTCCTGTGATCTGCTTTTTATCTCAGCATCATTGCCTCATGTGTTCGTCTTTTTTCTCCCTGAAACAAAAACTCAGATCAACGTTTGGACGCGTCAGAGCGAAAGAGACGAACTCTTCCTGGACTCAAAGTTTAACTTGGTGATGATCGACGCTCTGTTCGTGCGTCTGTGTGATTTGATTGGTTCAGGTCTGCAGCACAAACTCAAGTTCCACTGTTTGTAAGAGAGATGAACGGCTGCAGTGTCAGGTACCATTCCATTTTAACACTGTATATTTATAATAAAAGTTATCTGGTTATAAATAATAACACTGTTTATATTTCTCACTTCACTTAAACTGGTTTACATCTGTTTTTTTAACTGATCAAAATACTTTGATTTTAATGTTTAATTGGAGAATCAATATAAAACTATTGGAAGATATAGTAAGTAACTGAAGTATCTTTCATTCATAATTATTTTATTATATAAAGAATAAATATTACAGTTATAAATTTGAATAAGGTTGTAATTTTCTTGTGTGTAGCTATATGAAGAAAGTCAATTTTACTAATGAGATGAAAGTTAAAATTAATTAGTCATAATTATCTCACAAAATAATAATCAAATAAACTTTAGTCATGATGAAAAAACTTAAATCTTAATCAATTTATTGTTAAAATATATAAAATATATAATTCTTATTTTATCAGTATCATTCATCTCCTGCAGTTCTTCAAACCGAACACTTGAGAGCAGCAAAGGTCTGATTTGAATCTGTTTCTCAACTGACGAGAAACTTCCTATTTGAACTTTTATTTTATTTCCACTTTGACCTTTGACCTCTGTCGTTTACTTTAAACGTTTTATTGAGTTCGAACCATCATCGGTTGAAATGTGTTTTTTAATCGCTGATTCTTTTCTCTGTTTTTATTACATTCGATTTAAGAAATGGTTCAAAGTCGTCATCAGGTTTTAAATCCTGAAAAATCTGATCAAACTTTAAATAAAAAAAGCTCGAGACTGAAATCACTCAACGTTAAACACTGAGTCAGGATCCGTTGTTCAAGTGAAACAGACACACACACACACAGACAGACAGACAGACACACACACACACACACACAGTGTAGGAAACAATGTTCCTGCAGAAGGCTGAGGAATGTGTTCATTTCCTCTTTGGTGTGAATTTTTACACTGAAATAGGAAAGTTGTGTGTCTGTGTGTGTGTCTGTGTGTGTGTCTGTGTGTGTCTGTGTGTGTCTGTGTGTGTCTGTGTGTGTCTGTGTGTGTCTGTGTGTGAGCGTACATCAGAAACAACAATATGAAAATATAAATGTTGTTATGAAGCGACCTACAAAATAAAAGAACACATATTTTAAAAATATAAAACGTTGCAGCCGATTTATTCTTCAGGTGATTTCTGAGACAAAAGGAGAAATCAGAGAAGGAGAGGAACCCCAGATGGAAGACGGAGATTCTTCTCTTCTCTTTTGTTTGTTTCCATCTGTCTCCGCCTCCCTCAGCACTGATCAATAAATCAATCGATCGTCCTCCTGCCAGAGAGGAGTGTCTGAGAACAAAGAGGGAGCAGCAACAATCAAAGGAAACAACAAAGGCTTTTATTCTTCATGACTTCACAGTTTTACATTGAGGACGAAGCGGAGGAACCATTGACTGTAAATAAAGATGGACGACTGGTTGGCTCCCGCAAGTGAAGCCAAAATCATCTGGCTGCAGTTTAGGTCATAAACTCCACCCCCAACAAAATTAAGCAAAAACATCTCAGATACGAACGCTGCCATCCTGCTGGTTTGACGTCATTTGGTCCATGTCCCGTCTGCTAACACGGAGGAGGGAGTTTATAACTTATGCCTCAGCCAGCCACCAGGGGGTGATGGTAACACTTTGGCTTCACTTTTTGAGGCTGCCATGTCGTCCATCTGGTTGATGCTTCGTTTTAGCTGTTTAAAAAGATCTTCGTGCATGTTTTGACCAGCAGGGGGCACAGGGGGGAAAGTCAGAGGATCACTATAATCATTAGGATTCATCCTCTGGGCACCATGAAAATCTGCCCAGACGTCCTGGAGACATTTCAGCCCAGAAAATGAGCTGTCATGTCGTCCATCTTTATTTACAGTCTTTACAGGGTTTGTTCTCCTGAGTGAAATATTATTTATATCATTATTATTATTTATGATGTGAAAACAGAAAATGTAAAGTCAACGTGCTCTGTGTGAAAGATTTTTATTTATTTATTTAAGAGCTGCTGTCGTCGTGTTTCCATCTGAAAAAGTGTTTTAAAGTTCAGCAACAAACAGATGAAGTGAAGAAGAGGATGAATAAATCTGAATAAGTGAGTTTGAGCTTCACCTTCGTCTGTTTGTTCCAATTAAAGCTCCCACCAGCGCCCCCCCCCCTCCTCTATTATCCTCAGAGTCGAGGTATGTGGGCTCGCTGCCAGACGAGCCTGAGAGAAAAATAAAAAAACACTGAGGCCGCCCCGTGTGGGGTTCAACTCGGCCGAGTCACCACGGCAACAGGCCACCTCCACCAGGCCAGGGAGGCGGAATCTGAAATGTCAAGTTTTCCTGGAAATGAGAAAAAAAAGAGATGTTTTTTTTTCCTGTTCACAAAAAAAGAGCTTTGAAGGGAAAAAACCTGAACGATGGACTTTTAACTTTTATATAATGAGGTTGTTTGAACAAGTGTTTTTTTAAAAAAATGTTTTCATGCTCTGAAGTTACTGAAACTGTCCTGAGACTGTCCATCGCTGCAGCTCCTCTCTTCAGCCTCTGTCTCAAACACTTGGTTTTAACTCCTGTCTCTTTAAGACCCCCCCCCCCCTGATAAAGTCTGCTCTGATTGGTCAGCTGGTTAAATACTTGTTTAATGAAATACTCTTGAGAATAAATAGGCGTGATTCATCATTTTCTGCAGCAAAACATAAATCACGTCTCAGCCTTTCTCCTGAAAACGAGCTGAGTGTGTTTTATGAGCTTTTAAAGAGGGTCTCCAGGTCTACAGGTCTACAGGTCTCCAGGTCTACAGGTCTACAGGTCATCAGGTCTCTAGGTCTCTAGGTCTACAGGTCTCCAGGTTTCTAGGTCTACAGGTCTACAGGTCTACAGGTCTACAGGTCATCAGGTCTCTAGGTCTCTAGGTCTACAGGTCTCCAGGTTTCTAGGTCTACAGGTCTCCTGGTCTCTGGTTGGAGGAGGTGGGGCCCTCAGGTCCTGCAGTTGTTACTCAGGGAAAACGTTCCCAGTTGTAGATCAGACCGAGCAGCAGAAGTTAAACCTGAGGGAATCTGGATGTGACAGAAACTAGATTCCAGAAAAACAGATTCTTCAGAGTTTTGGATCAAATGATCAAATGTTTTCTCCGACTTATTGAGACAAACTGAGGAATCAAAGTTCTTCTTCAAAAGTGAAGCTGCAGCAGAATTGAACATCTGGAGAGAATTCATTTGAATGTTAGTAAAGAGTCAGAGAATCTTCAGCTGCAATGATCCGAGTTTAAAGACGTGTCCACATCACAAAGCTTCAGTCTTTTCTTCACGATGAGTCTGAAGCTGCGATACAGTCATAAAGTGTCTTTATCTTAAAGGACAAAATAACAAAGAACAAAACTATAAATCTCAACGCAGAAAATGGAAGAATTACTAAAGTGTGTTTCTGCTTCAAGTTTCACAGAAAGAAAGAATATTCAACCGATTCTGTCATGAGATGGAAACAGGCGTCTCTATAATTAAAGATAATTACACGTCTCCAAATTACGACTTTGGTTAAAATACAAACCGAAGGTTCCAGCGTGGTTTGATGAAACCAGAGCAGAATTATTAAAAAGACCTTAAAGCTTCTTTCAGTCCGCTTCAAATTTGAACCAAAACTTTGAAAACTGGAGAAGAAAATATAAATAAGAACATTTCTTTACACTGTGGTGGAATAAAAGATTCGGTTCGTTGATATAAAACGTTGATGATGTTAATTCTGCAGACGGACACGACAACGTAAACAAGAGAAAACCAACTGTTAAACCTCAAAAACCAATAAAACATGTTTTTGTTTGTTTTCATCTGACTTGATTTTTTCATCTCTTCACTGGACGATAAAAATCTCAGCGTGTCAGCGTGCAGACTTTTATTAATGCTGAGGCTCTGGCGCCCCCTGCAGGACGTACGTTCAACATCAAAACGCTTTGTTACAGTTTTCGTGTTAAACGCGTCAACGAGCTTCGAGTTATGTTTTCTCTTGTTTGGTGGGTGTGTCAGAGGTTTCGTCCAATCAGCAGCCACGTGCATCTGTGCCTCATCAGTGTATTTTATCTACCTCCGACATTTCCTGGTTTTAAGTTTTGTCACATTTTGTCCGAGAGAAAGTTAAATCAAACCGTATGAAAACTTCAGGGGGAAACAACATGTTCAACAACTCAAACCTCGTCCATCCCCATCACGAAGCACAACTTGGTTTGGTCTATTTCCTGTTCCTCTGTATTTAAACAGGCTCCACCCTCAAACACATCTTTTGGGTGTACCAGGTCCAAATGGAGATTGGGTGAGGGAAGCACTGAATTCGTAGAAAATCCTAGAATGTTTAATAGAATCATTTTTTTACCTTAATTTTCAGGACATTGATTATGAAAAATATCCTGTTTGACATTCTCTGATACACCAGGTGGCAGCGTGCATGTAACAGTCGGTTCAACAGTCAGCGAAAGAAATGTAAATGAGAAAGAAAGCCACATGTTTCAAACCAGGAAGAAGAAGTGAGGAAGTAAATCAGACACAAATAATAATGAGTTCATACAACTAATAATTAAAAAACCAGTTCAGTGTGAAAATGTAGAAATAAAGAAGATTCTGAATCCAAAAAGACGAATTGTGTTTGACTTCAGTAACTTAAAGCTCCAGTGTGTAAGATTCAGGTGAAAGGAAACTATTGGCAGAAATTTAATGTAGAATAATCCTCATGATGTTTTCACTAATTTGTTTCATCTAAATTGTATGAACTGTAGTTTTCTTTACCCCTGAAAAGACCCTTTATATTTAAATACTTTATATTCAAATACTTTATATTTACATCGAGGGGACCCTCTCTACGGAGGCCGCCATGTTTTTTACATTAGTCCAGACTGGACAAACTAAACACCTTTTGAGTTTTTATGAAAACTGAAGCTGCCACAGGTTCTTTATCATGTTTGGAAGGAGAGGGTGAGGTGAGGGGCGTTCAGCTGCAACATGACACTTTAACACTAGATATCACAAAATCCCACACACTGCACCTTTAAGGGAAAATAAGAAAATGTGATGATGACGAAACAGAGTGAAAACATGAACGTGAGTTAAATCTGTAAATCGACTCTGAGACAGTGAATTTTATTTTCAAATGTGTTTCCATGGATACGGCCATTACGTGATAATCTCTCCGACAGAGGAGCCGAAAGTTAATTATCTCTACAAATCTTTTTCAGCAGCTGATGAAGATGGACACAAACCAAATGTTGTGGTTTTTTGCTGCGTCACTGATGAAACATTGTGTTGAAGTAAAAAACTGCTGAGTCAGATGAACTAAGTGTTTTTTTTAGCTGCTGCTGATTCATGGTTTCTTCTTTACATCATCAACAGTGAATCGGCAGACGGTAATGAAGATGATGATGAAGATGTTTCCAGCTCAGTGTCATGATGTCACAGGTCAAACTCACTTTACGTTTTTATATCTGTCAAATTCAAATTTACTTTAAACTCATGTGACATCATCAGTTGGTGACTGTCGCACGTAAAACAAACAAATGAATTTTAGAATAAAAACTCTGAAGACGTAACAGAAAGTTAAACATGACTGTCACGAGAATATAAACTCACCATGGTCAAAACAAGACGTCTTCATATACAACATGTCTCCTCACATCTTCCACCATCACTGACAATAACTGTATAAATACTTCAAACTTGATGTTACTTCTCAGCAACGTAGTAAATCCTGTTGTGATGATGTGTTCAGTTCCATCATCATCTATTGTCCTTGTGTCCTCAGAGACGGATCCTCACATGTGACTCTGAGCTTCATTTACTGCTCATAAAGTTTGACTCTGGTTGAGTCAAGAACAGAAGACGTTGCTGCTTGTTAACATCGATGAGACAAATCAAATGTGATTTAATTAAAGTATTTTTTTAGGCTTTGATTCAAAGGAAACTCGACTATTGAACCATGACTATTTGAATTGTGGGATTTCATAATAAAATAAATAAAGTATAAATGATTGAAACGTCTTGAGTTTAGATTCAAAGTGTTTTCATCAGAATCATGACAGTATTTTTATATCTGGTTGGACCAGGAGCTTCAGGCGCTAGGACCCGTCAGCCTCTGGGATGAAGTCTTTGTCTCCTCCTCCTCCTCTCTGTCTCCCTCTGTCTCCCTCTCTCTCCCCCCTCACTCCTCCTCTCACTCCTCCTCCCTCGCTCCGTGTCTCTCTCCATCAGCAGAGGTCTGGATGTGTGCTCAGACTCCAACATGGCTGTGAATCTCGGCAAGAACAGACTGGCCCTGCTCACCTCCTACCAGGACGTCATCGACGAGACCTCCGACACCGACTGGTGAGTCTCTTCTCCGGCCTCGGCCTCCGCTCTGCTCCGCTCTGCCGCGGTGCGGAGCTGCTCCGTGGAGCCGCTGTTGTGCGGGTTTGTCCGGGCTGAGGATGCGCAGGACAGGGTGCACCTTCATCATCCTCATCTTCCTCATCTTCCTCATCGTCTTCATCACGCTCAGTTTGACTTTGTGTTTCAGAAGCTTCTGCATGAAACTGTTCCACTGAGTTTATGAAGCAGAAATCAGCTGCAGAGTCAGTGTGTGTGTGTGTGTGTGTGTGTGTGTGTGTGTGTGTGTGTGTGTGTGTGTGTGTGTGCGTGCACGCTGGACCAGTGATCGTGCACGCGGGTCCGGTGATCGTGCACGCGGGACCAATGGCCGTGCACGCGGAACTAGTGAGCGTGCACAGCAGAAATCTTTGTTTCCTCTGCAGCTGGAAGCAATTTCAGCCTTTTATGCAAAGCGATGCGGCTGCGCGTGCGTGTTCATGTGTGTGTGAGACTGTGAACGCGCCCGAGATGCATGAGGAGCATCCTCCCAAACCAGAGAGGGGCGAGGCCGGGTGGGGGGGAGGTGGGGAGGTGGGGGGGGAGGGGCAGGGGGCGTCTCTTTGTGGTGTTTCCTCACGTGGTGCAGGGGGCGGAAAAGAACGTTTACGTGAGAAATGATAATTCGTTAATAAAAATAAAAAAAAAAGGTCAGATAAGTTCATGAAGAATTTGTGTTTTCAAACGAAAGTTAGAGGTTGATTGATTTCTGTTCGTGAACACGATAAATCTCACGAAACACCTGTCGGGAATTTCTTCAAATTTCTGGATTTCTGGATGAATCGGTGAGATCGTCACAGTAAAAGCTCACGTTGACCTCATGAGTCTGGAAAAGATTACATGTCGACTGAAATCGCGCAAAATTGGGCGAAACGTATAATCGCAGGGCGGAAATCCTCGTGTGGTTAGGCCTCCGCGCTGGTAACAGTGTCCAGAGGCAATACGTCTTCAGGTTGTCCGTCCATCTCATTGTTGTGAACACAATATCTCCAGAAAACCTTGAGGGAAGATCTTCATATTTGTCACAAACATTCATTTGGATTCACGGATGAATTTATTATATTTTGGTGATGAAAGGGTCAAAGGTCAAGGTCGCGGTGACCTCACGAAACATGTCTTCTCTTGAACATAATATCTGCCTTGTGAGAATTTTTCAAATTGTGACCAGTTGTCACCTAAATGAACTGATTCAATTTCAGTGGTCGCAGGTGAAACTCAAAAGTGCACTGGTTTGTATAGAAATATATATAAATATAATATAGATGCTATGTTGCGCCTGAAGATTAGATAATGATTTGTGTAGTAAATCACTTCCCACACAGAAGCACATGAATTCAGCTCTGTGTCAAACAACCTGTGATTCCCAGATACTGGAGTTTTCACACCAGCATCTAAACCCAAGATGGAAATGTCATCGGTGATTTATGTGAAAAGAAAAAAGGTTTTACAGAACCAATAACCTGCTTTGGTTCTGCTGCCGCTTCTTCGTTTTTTTTCTGTGAAACTAAAAGAAGGAATTTATTTCTTGCAGTTTCACTTTAGGACTCAATGAAGCGTAAAAGTCATTGGAAGAAGGTTTATTTGACTTCGAGCAAGACCGAAGGTTTGAAGTTAAACTGTAACCTGTTGTCCTTGGTGGTGAGAAACCTGCGGTCACCGCTGCAGCAGAATAAACAACAGAAACCTCGTTTTTAACAAAAACACGCTGGATGATGTCATTAAATCCGTGTTTGACTAAGAGGAGAAGTTGTGTTGGGTTTGTAGCTCAGATTCCAGATCCTGTTTGTGGTCGGTCACCATCTTAACTATGAAACGTGAACCTGTGCCATCTGCTGACTCTCACTGGTCTGAATGAGGTCAGACTGGAACAAACACTGGTTCTGCTTTCAGTTTTACATCCACATTCTGTCTGTGGTTTGGACACAGTTTGATTTAATAACATCAGCATGAATAATGTTTTACCTTGAGCCAGTGGCCTGAGGAAAGTCTGCCACCAGGGGGCCCTCTGTCTCAGATATACTATTTAAACACGCTCTGATTTTATTGTTCCCAGTTTCTTCTTATTTCCCAAATAAGTCAAAGTTAGAATTCTTCTGTTTATGGACAAACAGACTTGTCAACAACCAACATTAACCAACCCCAGGTTAATGTTTCCCTTTTAATGGCGTCCACGTGTTTGTCCTGACGGAGCAGAGACGAGGCTCTGCCCCCGTTTTTCACACTCGATGGGGTTTGAACAAAGGCAGATACTTTTAAACACGGCTGACCCCAAACAACAGACCCCCCCCCCCCCCTGACCTACTCCATCGCTGTGACAGACGACACTTCTACGATGTTTGATTGATAGGAAACATTTAATCTGTGTTAATCTACGTCAGTGACAGTCTCGAGGTATCAGACGTCATGATTCGCTCAGTGAATCACACAGGTCCCGTGTTGAGCTCGTCAAAACCAATCAGGGATTTGTAGGATGATTCGTCCTCGGTTCTTCGTGGCAGCAGTGGAATCTCTGGCTCCCTCCCTCACCTGCGTTGCACGTGGACACGGCCGCCTCGTCCATCTCGGCCCTCCACTCGCCATTAGCTGTAAGTGGTTGAGAGCAGGCTGCCAGAAGTGAGGCGATAACGAGCAGGAAGGATCCAGATGACGGATGAGTCAGCCCTTTGTATTTCATGCCAGAGTCAAATTTGAAACTCGTCTCTGAGAGCAGGGAATCACGTTGTTTTAGCTTGTTTGAGGTTTGTTGTTTCGATTCAAGCTCCTAAACCAGCTGATGTGCTCGTCATGAGGTCACACAGGAAATCAAACATCATTCAAATGTATCCGTGTGTTATCAGGTGCTTCACTAAGTTCGTCGTATTCCTTCTTTACATGGAGTTCCACTTTGGACCGTCTAGCTTGCAGGCATTTTGTTGTCTAGTTAATGCTACAAGCTAACTGTAGCCTAACGTTTGGCGCTGTCGGAGCCATGTAGAGATTGTGTTGCCACCAGAGTGAAATTTAACGTCAACTAGACACGCGGAGATGTTTGCGTTGCCTGGAGGCAGAGCAGCTACTTCAGTTCAGAGCTCAGGAACAGAAATGAGTCTGTGGAGGAGGTTCTACCTGATTTCAGAACCAAACCCTGTTCATGAAGCCATGTTGGAATAATGGCAATAAAACCTTTCACATGCACAGAGGTGCACGCGGGAGACTTCACACACCAGTGATGTCTCCTGTGTTAAGATTCTGGAGACGTTTGAAGATCTGTTTGTTTCATCTGGTCCCTGAAGTGAAAAGGAAAAGAACACCGGCTCTTTCAGCCACAGAATGTCAGAATGCAGAGGAGGTGACGCTGCGAGCGATTCACTGTTATCCGATATCAAACAATCCGCAGACCTTCAGGAATGCTGAGCGCTCTGTAGCTGCTGCTGATTGGCCGGGGGGGGGCCACTGTCATATGACCCCTGACCCCCTCCAGCTGTTTGAGGAAGCCATTACCTGATGCGTCACCTCTGGCAGGAACACAAAAGAAGAAAATGGTGGTAAGAGGAGCCGAGCAGGAGGGTCGACGAACTCTGAGTCATGTTTCATTAATCGAGGCTCAGACAAAGTGACCTCCAGGACAGTTTGTTCATTTTCGTTCAGCCGCTCACGTTTCTCTACCTACAGTCGTTTGTTTACCTCTGGGAAATCTGTGTCCTCACTCAGGTCAGGATTCAAGGTCAGTTCCAGCAGAGACTCTGAAGAGACTCGAACCAACACTGAAATAAAAAACTGCTGGAAGTGTACTCAGGCATCACGCTGCTCTTTTTAAAAATACGTGAATAAATGAATATTTTGTGAGGATGAAAACAAGTTGTTATCTTGTACTTTGACCTTTTCTAGTCAATCAGTAGTTAACGCTTGTTCACTTAACCACCAACAGGATCTGAGCCACAACTAAGTAGTTTTTACCTGGAATTGACTTAATCAAACCTTAACCAGTGATGAAAAACACTCTGAAGTGTTGCACTGAAAATAAAATCAGCTCACTCACAAGATTCCTCAAGAAAAAATGAGAAGAATTTGAGTGACCCAGCGGCGGAAGGTACGACTCAGCCTTCGAAAAACAATCCTACGAGGTCTGATGTGTTTGACGGAGCTGATGGTGAATTAACAAGAGAATCAATCAGACCAACTTCAGAATCCGTGTTTACAAGAATCTCCAGACAATGATACGTTATTAAAAGACTGCGTCTTCATCGAGAGGCGTGTCTGTGGCAAACAAAGATCATCGTTGTTTGAACAAATGAATGAACACACAAATACTTCAACTGAAAAAAAATACGCATCACTTTATTTTATCACGTCTTGTAAAATCGTCCTGGTCGGATTCACAGTTTATTGTGAGATGAAAATGTCTGAAGCCTCCGACAGGCTGCACTGATTATTCTGTCTGTCGTAGACTTGTTGGTGCCAGCGAGAGACGAACCTTATTATTAATGGACTGAAGAGACACACACACACACACAGACACACACACACACACACACACACACACACACACACACACAGGGTCAGCTCCATGTATAATGACAGATTCTCCTTCAGTGTCCTTGTTCTCAGGGTCAAGATACAAACAGACCAGTCAGATGTGTCCATGTTTGACCTCTGACCTCTTCAACGTGTCCTCTCTGTCTCTCGTCCCATCGTCCTCTGCAGGTTTTCTCATTTAATTCCACTGACGGTGATGAAACTGTTGGAAGCAGCTCGTGTTGTGATTCTCAGGCTCTCAGATGAATTCAGATCAGGGTCAGTGGAGCCTCGTGTAAAACAGCTTCTTACCTTCATCACTGTGAGACGCAGCTGACACCGTGTCCCTGAACGATTCCCGACCCGTCGTACTTTATCCTACATTTCTCGCCTCCGCACTTCAAGCCACAATTTGTCTTTTTCAGAAATCTTCTGGTTAAGAGCCATTTTTGCAATTATTTATTTTTTTCATCAATAAATCTGTGATTTGTTCTTATTTTTAAAACCTGAAGTTCCTCCACACTCTCTTCGGTGTCACTATTTTACGTTTTCTAGTTTCCTCAGTTTCGAAGCAAAACAACTTATCGGCTTTCTTTACTGATGTGTCAGGAGGTCAAGCTGGTGGAGACCGCCCTCTACTGGTTCATGAGGAAAACTACTTTGCTTCTACTCTTTACACGTTTTGAGTGAACGTACGGATTACGGATAAAAAGGTGATAGTTCTATTATGATGTTATGTTCAAATGAACACACACCAAGTCGATTCAATTTGCAAACACAAACGCAGATACCGATAAATCAGTCGGAGTCTTCTCCAAACTAATTTGCATGTTGAGATACGAGTGGGAGTGGATACAGCGCTACGTGGTTGCTACGTAGAGACGCAGAACAAACTGTGGGTCGTGTCGGACCTGCAGCTTCATTAAAGCCTCCTGCCGCTCTCGGGGGCCGGAGGGTGTTTCTGACCTCAGATGAAAACCGTTCGAGATGATGAGTTCAACGCACCGTGTCAGAATGACTCGCCTCGGGCCGTGGTTCTGTTTGTGTTGTGCAGTGAGGAGCCGTGCACAGATGCAGCTGCTGGTGGCTGGAAAGGAAATTTTCTCTCCAGAGATTGTTGATGGTCCAGTTTGAATTTATTCTGTGTTCTGTAGCGGAGTCAGATTTGTCTGTGACGGTGGCGAACGTGTCAGGATGTTTACAAAGTGACGTCAGCTGTTAGCGGCGTCGCCTCGTGTGCTCGTACAACTGAAGGTCAGTGTTTTTCTGTCCTCTGGTGTCCTCCCTGCTGAGCTCCTCTCCTCTGTGTCACCAGCCGACCTCTGTCATTATTTATTTAGACGTTCTGCGAGAACAACAACATGCAAATCTCCACAGGACACTTTCTCCTGGATGAGGTCGATATTCATGCTTCTAAATGAAACATCTCAAAAGCCATAAGATAGATTTCAGTTATATTTGTGAGACCCTCTGAATATTCACCATAGCGCCACCATCAGGTTATTGACCTGTAAGTGGAGCTGGGCAGTTACACAGTATTAATACTTAAATGAATATAATCTTCATCAGGAGTATTCAGAAGAACGTCTTTAAGTGGATGTGCATTTGACTAAAGTAACAGTATGCAAACATTTTCGCAGACTTTCCGAGTTGTTGTTCCGACGTGTGCTGTTAACGTGAATATTCCCACTTGAACGAAGAGTGCAAACAGAAGTCTTATTATCCAGATAAAACAGGAAGTTGTCACACATTCCGGGCCTGAGGGAGGAAATAGTTAACGACACACGAGTCGATGGAGCCGCTCAGGAAGCCTCTGGTTCGTTGAATGAACGTTGCTCAGTCGGTTTTGATAAAAACGTTGAGTCAGTGAAGTGAAACTGTCAGGCCGAGTGTCAGGCCGTCATTCTGGTGGCGAGGTCAAAGGTTGTCAGCTGAGCGCCGCGGTACAAGAGGGAGGCTGCAGTCGTAACCTTGGTGCTTTTCAGATTTTCTCCTCTTCTGTGTGAATCACTTGCTCTCTGGCCTCACACTTTCACGGCAGGAGCCAGAGAAGAAGATTAAATTGGCCAGAAAAGAGAAGCCTGTATTTTTAGCTTGGCTCTCTCGCTCACCGAGCTCGTCTCTGAGGAGTTGAGCGGCGAGTTGGGTTCGTTGTGTGAGATTTGAATGTGTCAGTTACAGAAACAAGGATCGACTCGTCGTCTCTCCGTAGACTCGTGATTTCTCGGAGCGAGCTGAAGCAGAGACGACATCCCAAAAGAGGGAAGCCAAATCATTTTGATCGCCCCCTGGTGACGGATCTAATTTGGCTCATTAAACCCGTCTTCTCCATGTTAGCAGACGGGACATTCGTGGGGGGGGGAATGTAAATGTGCAGATGTGGACGGAGATTATTTCTGATGAGCAGCTTAAACACATGTCGAGCATTAAATACATTTTTTTAAATGTGTGTGTGTGTGTGTGTGTGTGTGAGCTCTATAGTAAGTCGAGCGTCTCTTTTCCTCAGACTCTCGGCTGCTGAATAAAAGACTGAAGTGCTGATGAGTGGGATTGATCTTTCTTCAGTTTTCTCACCTGCTCTTTTCGTTCTCTCTCGATGTGTCTCATCACTACAGATGTTGACAGCTGTGATTGTAACCGTGGCAACTGCTCGTTCATATACAAACCAAAGATTCAGTCGTCGTGAAGGAAACCAGACAGGACAGAGACTGAAGCTGCTTTCAGACATGTTGTGAAGTCAGTGTGTGTGAAGCAGCAGCAGCAGCAGATCGTCGACTCGTTCACAGCAACAGGAACATGTGGGGGGCATTCGTGCAAGGGGGTGGAGCCTGTAGAGCAGCAGGAGGCGGGACATGACGTCTAAATTGTGCTGTGGAAAGATCAGTGTTGTTGTTTACAGCTCGTCCACACCGGCGTCGGCCCTCATCACCAAAACATCTGGAACCTCCTCGTCTTTCCAAGTAGACGTCTTCGTCTTCTACGTGTACGGCTCCTCTTCTTCATCCTGAGAGATTCGTGTTCTCCCAGTTTCACGTCCGTCACGTGTTAGAAACCTCATCAACACGCCCACTCGCCTTGTTTTTAACCTTTTAACACCACTTTGTTCTTTTTCTTTTATGGAATAAAAACCCTTCAGACCTGAAGTCGCTCTGACTGGATTCACATTGGAAGCGGTTCTCAGTCTCAATTCTCAGTAACGGGGCCACTTTCCTGTGATGGTTATTTAAACCAGTTGACCTTTGGACTTAATGGAGTTTAACTGAAGCTGCATGTCGGGACGTTGACCTCCGCACTGATCGCTCTGAAAAACCACTGCTGCCATTAAAAGGTTGATTTTTGACATATTGACAACTATTTTGTGCCGTTTAGAAAAGAAAAGGTTATCAATCACATATATTTAGATTTTTCTTTGTGAGGGTCTCGACACAGATGTTTAACTGTAGGCAGCAGTTTGTATGTTGTTCTTCCACCTCCTCTTCATCACTCCCCACGTCCTCCTCACCCCTGCTGCACTTCTGCCTTCTCCAAGCTCCTTTAAACCGTGTTTAGACGCTGCAGATCGTCTCACTCGGTCTCTGTGTAAACTGAGGGACGGAGCGACGGCGGACAGTGTTTGTCCTGTGTGGACGTCTGAGTCACAACAACACTGCCGGGGAGCATGAAAGGGCGAGAGACATAGACAGACAGTGAGAGAATGTGTGTCGTCAGCCGCTGGGGTCGGAACTGTGTTGTTTAAGGAAAGTTCCACACTGACAAACAAAGGTTGTGTGAATTCTTCTCTGCTCATCACAGTTCGCTTGAGAGCTAAAAGAGTCCCAGTGTTGGTGACGAGAGCTGTGACACTCAAACCATCAGCAGGATTTAAAATATCCTCATCTGAGAACAACTCACGTTAAAATATTGTTGGATGACTGTTTCTTACATTCTGGTCTATTTGGTGTTTTGGTGGTAATGCAGATAAAACTGTGCTCACCTCCACCAAGGCTAGGGCCCCTATCTCCTCCTGTTTAGAGAAGGTTAACCAAAATAAATTGGTTGATTAGTTTTTGTATAATTCTGCTAAATAAAAACGCAGATGGAAACAACCCCCTTGGCTGAGGTTGTAATAATATGAAGTGGTTTGGATGGATGGAAAAAAATTGTCTGTTGTCTTTTTTCTGAATGGTCCAATTAAGATAAACAAGAAATCACTCGTGTTCTAGATTTTTTTTTAATGTTGCACCAAATATCAGCCCCCATAAAAGTATTTTAATATTTCAGTGAATGAAACTCAATGTTCTGAAGGTTAAGAACAAACCACTCAAGTCAGGTTTTTTTTTTTTTTGTTATTAGCTGTAATAATGAATTTGACTGAAGCCCGAGGCTCAAACAGGAATCAGTTCATTGTGAAGAGTGAACCTCAGAGATTATTTATTTCTTTGTGAAACAGCTTCTAAATACACAAGTGAACCGAACACGACGGAGAAGTAAAAGCAGGAGTGCAGACAGTGATGGGGGAGGGTGTGGGGTGAGGAGAGGGGGATTTAGAGGATCAGGATTTGGGGGAGGATAGAAACTGAAACTAGTAGCTAATGAGGTCAGTGGAGGGAGGTGTAAACTCAGAATTACTGTTGACGAGAGGCCGTGTGTGTGTGTGTGTGTGTGTGTGTGTGTGTGTGTGTGTGTGTGTGTGTGTGTGTGTGTGTGTGTGTGTGTAATAATCCGACCAAACTCGTTTTAGAAACGGAAACGTCTTCACCTCCGCAAAAACTCAACGGCTTCATTCTCATGTGCAGAAGTAAAATTATCGCTCTCTGTTTCCTGAAGCCGTCAACACATAACTAAATATAATTAAAATAGATAAAGAGTGCAGCCCCCCTAATAAACCCCGCCTCCTCCATGGTAGCAGATGGGACATGGACCTAAAATCAGGTGTTCAAGTTTCTGATAAGTTTAGTTTTAATTAGCTGAGACGTCGGAAGTGACTCCTGATTGGTTGCAAACGACGTCACCAGCACAAGTTGGGGGCTCGGATATTATCTCTGATAGTTTTTACAGAAGGAGGAAGTGGAGATGTGTCATCCATCTTTATTTACTCATCTCATCAGCAGTTCTCATTTGTTCAGTCGACCACAGCAGCAGTTGTTCACCTCACGGAGGCATCAGATTTCAAACCTCGGCCAAATCTGAACAGACGTATTTATGTTTTTTCCTCCAGTGTCTCCGTCACACATGATCTTCATGAGTCCATCTAAAATTATATGATTCCTAATTTCCCTATAACTCCAGAACCTGAACCTGTTTTGTCATTTGTCTCCAGTGTCGCAGTGATTCACAGTCGACTGTAACAAAGGGATCGTTGTAAGATTTCCAGTGTGGTTGTAGTGTTGCTGTTCTTCACTGTATTACCCTCAGAATGTGAAACTGTACCGGGCCACGTTTGTGATGAGTTCAGGGACCAGTGGATTTGCTGGAGGAGGCTTTAAACGGCCAAATCTCTCTGTCAGGCTCACTCTGAAAATCTTCTAAAACCTTTCACCCCTGACTGTGAAGATTAGACCGGGATTTTCTGGCCTGGCTCAGAGACTGCGTCTTCACCGCGTCCAGTTTTCTGTGCCTGAGACTCAGAGACTTCCTCAGACTGCTCAGTTGTGGCCAGAAGCTGCAGAACGTCCGTTGCCAGTAAGTGAGAAATATTATCTGTTTCTGTTCTGGCCTCATGGACCTGGACCAGTTTACAGTCATTTGATCTGTGTTACCTCTGTGACAGAGGTCTGAGGGTTTACAGTACAGTCTGCTCTAAACGTCCTGGTGGAAAACATTTTCTTCATCTTCTGCTGTTTTCCAACACTAGTTACTGTAGTTTGCTTTATGGTTTCTTTATCAAAGATTAAACGCGGGTTAATCTTTATGAACTGGGTTTGACTGACTCCTATCGTCAGTAGAAGAGTTGACCTCAGTTTTTGGTCTTTGTTGCGTCACGTTCAACGTCACGATGTCGCCACAGTAAAAGTTTCATTCAGTGTTGTATCGTAGACACTAGGTTGTGCAGCTGTGGTCTGACCCGGTCCGACCTCCAGTGCCGAGCTCTTCCAGCTGTTAGATGCTAAGTGGCTGCAGCGGCTCGTTGAAAACTCTTAAATCGGTGTGTGGTAGTGGAGGAACAGTCCCAGCTGTGGGTCCTTCAGAGTCCAGCCTCCTGCTCCTCTTTCTCCTCCTCCTGCTCCTCTTCCTCCTCCCGTCTGCAGACATTCTTTGTTCCACGTGTCACTGGAGGTTTTTTTTTTTTATTGTCTTTTGAGGACATGGCTGAAAACCACAGCCAAAGACGCTGCGCGAAGGAGACGCTGAACAGCTGGAACCAGCCTCTTGTTTACATTAGTGTTGGAGCTGGTGCTTGGCCGGAGACGGACGAGCTCAACATTAATATCAGTGCTGTACGTGTGTGTGTGCAGCTGCTGGATCCATGTGTCAGGGAAGAAAAGCTGTGAGATGGTTTTCGCATGAACACAAGAAAATGTGTCCAGACGCAGTCGTCCATTATAAATATGTTCTTTGGGTTCTGGAGCGCTGGAGTGTTTGAAATGCTGTGATTTGCTGTGGAGCACATCTGCACTTGTTTTAAAACTGAGTCTGAGCCACGTGATGCTCGGGCAGCGCTCAGGGTTCAGACCTGCGGACACGATGTCATCTCCAGCCGAGAAGAACACGATGACGATAAAAAGCAGGAACCTCAAACACAGCAGCTGTGAAAAAAGAAACACAGTCATTTAAAATGAATTTACAGGATTAACACTGAAGCGGCTGAAACACCAGTGTTGTGGGTGTGAACGCTGCCTCAACTCTGAAAAGTTTTATTTAGAAACTTTAGCTTTCTTCTAAAAATATTCCTCATCTGTCTTTTCAGCTCGTTATAGTTTCCTCTCGTCTTTTATCATTGTCTCTCTCTCACTCTCTCTCTCTCTCTCTCTCCCTCTGTGAAAATGTCAGCGTTTTATTTTTCCTCAGCGTCGGCGACCGTGGAAACAGGAGACATCTTGTTTTTCGGGTTGTGCTTCCTGTTCTCGTTATACCTCCTGAGAAGGTTGAGAGCTTTTCTTAGAATGAGACAGAAACATTCGCTCGGACTCGAGGATGAACGGACGAGATGTTGGTGGTCAAAGGTCAAAGGTCAACATCTTATCGATCCAACGAACGACCCCACAACACCACAAGTTAATAATATTTGAACTCACATCGGGTTGTTAGTTTGGTGGATGGCCATTAATCCTACAATTCCCATGAGCCTTTGTAGCTGTTGCCATGGAGAAGAAGCGAGTCAGAATATCGTGTGATTAGCGGCTCCTCGGTGAAATGCACCCTGGGAGTTGTAGTTGTAGTTAATGTCTGCTGGGGGTGTTTTAGGACTTTATATTTTTCATTAAAAACAATTAGTCTTAATTGAGATTGGAACTTCTAGAAGTTCGCAGACTGTTAATTGGATAAAATGAGCTGAAGGTTTTTCAAGCTAAAGTTATAAACACCGCCGGGCTCCGACGTGCGCTGTGACATCACCTTGGTCATGTGATCCTCCTGTTGTTGTGAACAGCAGCGTGATCCTGCAGGAGGTGATAATGAAGAACGCCGAGCGTGTCTTGGTGTCAGGCTGTTATTTAAAGACTGTGATGGTCGACCCTCCCTCCTCGGGTCTGTCACCAGCCTCCGCGTGATTCGTCAGCGGCGCTCTGGGATCGCAGCTTCCTGTTTCTCAGCTCGTTGGTTCTTTCCCTCCCTCCTCTCGTATCATTACCCGTCTGTTTCCTCCCTCGTCAGGCCTCGCCTCGCTTCATTTTCACCGTAATTAAATTTGGTTTTCTCCTCCACTGTCTCTCTCTCTCCCGTCACATCGTGTTTGAGCAGAGGAAACCTCCCTCCGTCTGAAATGACTCGGACTGAACTCCAGGTGGAATAGACGTGTCGTAACCCACTGAATTAAACTCGTATTGAAATGTTCTCTGCAGCCGAGGGACTCTGGATTTATGGAAGATATCAGGTGGTTCATGGAACTCATGAGTTCTGCTGAGGAGGTTTCATATGCAGAAAGAAAATCAGGAAATATGATATTGTTAATGACTTTAACATGGAGTTTGTGAGCGATGTTAATTTGAGTTATTTCCAGACGACTGTTCTCGACATTAGCTTCTTGCTAAATAACAAAATACAGTAAAAATGTATCCATTGCAATTTATTAAATTCTTGGCTCACTCGTCATGATGACCTTTTATTATGGTGAACGTGATCTGTCGACAACATCAGGAACATCTGGAGGAGCTGAAGCTGCACTGATTGGTGGAGGCATGACATCACAGGCCTTTTTCAATCCGCGTTTCTTTTTTCAGCAACACCAGGTTTAACATTTACATTTGGCTAATTGTCTTTTCTTGTAACAGAATTAAAACATTTATTTATCTGCGTGAAATGAGCGTCATCCTCAGGCGGCCGTGACACCTGCTCCACATGAAGCGTGAACTAGGACAGAAATGATCAAACACGCTCCTCGTCCCCCATGTCTTCGCCTCCTGCAGATGTGACGGGGACCGTTCTCCCACAGCGCTGCCACTTCTCTCCTGGTGCACTGGTGCGTGGGGCTGAGGCTCAGTTACAGTATGTGGGTTACGGCGAGTTGAGAAGACGGAGGCAGCGATTTGAAAGCAGAGCGTGGTTTAGTTCCGCTGTGGTTCTCTCTCTCTCTCTCTCTCTCTCTCTGTCCTCCTTTTCCCTTCGCCTCTAACATCTTTCTCTCTCTCCCTCTTTCTCTCTCTCTTTTGATTCATACATATTCATCTCGCTCGCCCTCTCTCTCCTCCACATGTGGTAATACTATCAAAATGTCTGTCGGTGATGAATCCCTTCAGCCTGGATCAGGACAGAGACTCAGAGCTGAGTATTATCCACTGTCATTGGGATATGCAGCGTTTTTGAGGAGATTTATCAGTTTTTAGAACGAGCAGTTTGACATATTGTGGAATATTAAGTGTTCACCAGTGGTTGTTGATGATTTCGGCATCTGACCCTTTGGAAAAAGCACATTTATTCTCTGATCATTGGGCGTCATATTATCGTATTGTCACATTGTGGATTGTGTTTTTGCAGCTTTGCACTCGTTGCCTCGTGGTCACTTGAAGGCTTGTTGTTCTGTTGTTGAATTATTTGATCAAAATCAATTCAGCCATATTAACACTCACATACAGTTAAAGCACAATCACATGAAAACTGTTGACTCTGCACCTCCGTGTGTCGGTCACACGTCGAACAATCCGTTGTTTTGGAGACGAGATGATCTGCTCCAGCTTGTTTGGTTCATTTCACTCACTTTGAACTCTTCACTGACAATTAACCTGGAGTTTGATTCCGTCAGGTCGAAGCAGCTTCTCGTGTATGTTCACCTTCACTGTCAAATATAAATGTCAGTGTCATAAACTCTCTCTCTCTCTCTCTTTCTCTCTCCCTCCCTCTCTCCGTCTGTCTCTCTCCATTCAATCCCATAAGCCCCGGCAGGCGTGCTGGCACAAACACAGCTGAGCACAGCTTGACTTCACTGTGTCCATTAAGAGTCAGCAGCCACAGTCCAGTGAGTCCCTGATGTTCTGTCTGACTCCACTGAATCGATACTCAACACTGAGGAGACGCTTCGGCCACTTTCACTCAGGAAACCAAACCCTGCAGACGCACTGAGCGTCTCCGGAGACTTTACAGATCAGAGAGGAGGATGTTACAGAGAAATCTCAGACACAGAATATCTTAATTCACAGCTCTCACCGAGCAAATCTGTTTCCAGCAAATTATGTTTTTATCTTGTTCCACTAATTCAGAGTAACGTCCTGTTTGAGGTTATAAGGGATTAAAATTAAAACCGTGATCTGGTGAGTGATCTGATGCCTGTGGTTGAACGGTTCCTGCCCATCATTGATGCTGTTAGAAGTAAAGCGAACCCGCCTGCAGTGAAGCAGTGATGTCATTGTTTAAGTGTTCATTATTGTTTTGGGAGTTTTGTCAAAGTTGTTTGACAAAAACAGGGCGAAACGTTTTGATAGGCTTCATTAGGGGGCGTGTCAGACCAGAGGGTTGGTGTGCATTATGCAAATGTGGATCATTGTGACATCACAACAATGAGGAAATGAGGTCTGGACGACTGACGACGTGTTTCGATGTAATCATCTTTTCCACAAAACCTATTTAACGACACAAATAGTTGTGTACATGTGATTTTAAGAGTCGGGGAGGTTCAGCTGATTAAGTGCCAGTTTTCCCTGAGACTGAATCTGCCTGATTTGTCTCATTGTGCGTCGTCACGGCTGATCCCCTCTTCATCTGCTCGGCTGGAGCATGAATGAAACTGTGAATAATCAGTTTGCTGTGTGTTGAAATGTAAGAGTCTGGTTTGAGTAGCTCCTCTCGTGTTGGTTTTTGCTTTTACTCTGAATCTATTCGACCGATCATGAAACAAAAGCCCGGATTCAGGAGAAACGTCTTTTTGTTTTTACTGCTCTTGTTATTTTGTGCCTGAAGGTCGATGGTTTTCTCTGCTTGTAGAGAAACGGAGATTCAGTGTTTTCTGACGCCTCAGGTGGATGAAATAAACCCACTCTGTGTGTGTGTTTGATGGTTGGTTCCCTGGTTCTCGGTGGATTTAGCTTCAGACTCGACCTCTCTGGAACAAACACATCCGTCCATACAGAGACACACTGCTGTCGTAAATATAAACTTCATTAAATTATTACAACTGGAACATATGACTGTACATATAGGAAATGTGGCTTTTCTCTTACAGCAGTTTGAAATAATGTTGTATTTTTCATTTCATGGGTTCTTAGAGATAATTGACTGTTCAGGTGTTTTGCTAAAGGCTCGGTGGGTTTTGGGGGTTTTTGGGGTGTGTGTGTCTCTCCCTCCTCCCTCCTCCCTCACCCCTCTCCATTAGTCCTTCCTGTCCGGGTATTAAACGGGGGCTTTGGATGGCAGGAGTGTGTCTGGAGCGAAGGATTTGGCTGAACATACCCCCCCAGGTCCCAGCGGGGAGGGGAAGCTTCTGCTCTGAGTCCCCGAGGACGAGAGGCTGAGAGCGGCTTTATTCATCCTGATAACTGACGAGACGCCAAGAAAGAAATGACAGAAAGAATGCAAAGATGAAAATATAATCTCTCTTGAAATATGCAGGTAAAAAAGCTACGTTCAGGCCATAAACGGTAGAATCTGTGAGGCGTCGTTTTGAAACATGACCAAGTTCACAGCTCAGTGTTTCCTGGAGCCAGAAAATCCAAATCAGGACAAGACCGAGACGAGAAGCAGCAGTTCTCTAAACTGGCTGAAGAAATCTTCCTAATTTAAATCCGGATGTCGTCTGAGCAGCACAACAACACAATTAATCAACACTTTCATTAGAAGAACATTATTAACTGAAAGTGCAGCTTCATTCTTGAGGTGGTTTTACAAGGAACTGCATCTAAACCAGTCATAACTGACACCAAACAACTTTATCAATCATTTCAAGTCATGGTTTTGTCCAACTGATGAATTTAGCTCCAATATTCGTTAGATTTCCTTGTATTTTATATGAGTTCTTTATTGGTTCGTGCACCGTCCCTCCACAAAATATCAGGAAAATCCGTTAAGTAGTATTTTCCTAATCGTGGTAACAAACAGACAAACGCTGATGTAAACATCACCTCATTTAAGAAAGTGCTCACTAGTGACACCACTGGTAGAAACATGTAGTAACAGCCTAATATGTAAAATATTATCTGTAGAAACAGTAAATCCTCGTTTCATGATCTTATAAAATCTAGTTTTCATTTCTCGGTCGAGTGTTGTTACAGTTTCTAGCTGTAATAAATTATATATACATACAGTAAAGTGCTACATTATTAAAAGGGCCTGAAACCTTCCCTGCGAGTTTTGACCCATTTGCTCTCCTGCGGTCGGAACTAGACCTTGATTGACAGCTGCATGTTTATAATGGATATTCTTGACGACTTAGAAATGAAGAACTGCTGCAGAAACTGTTTGTGTGATGGTATCTATAGACCTGTTTACAGTAAAAGTACCTACACTACTGCAGTACAACCAAACCACCTCCAGCTGTCCTGTGTTTATCTCCGTGTCGTCACGGGAACATTAGAACATCACCTCACAGTTTGTCTGACTGTGGTGCAAACCTGGTTCTGGCTGCTCGGTTTTCTGTGAGTGTGTTTGCTCCCAGCCGTTTGTATTTTTCTGTTTTACTTGTGGTTTTCACTGGAGCGCAGCGCAGAATAGTTTGTCTATCTGATATCAGGGATAACTCGGCTACATTCCTCCTCATGGTGAAGCTGCTGCCAGACCCACACTTTGATTCTAGAGCCAGAACCACCCAACACGATACCACAGGGAACTGATGGAGGGATGGAAGAAACAGAAAGTCCAGCCAGGAAAACAACCAAACCACAACAGGTGTTGGGCATTAGCTTCTTTCCTTGTGTTGGTCGTACATGTATGTTATGTAAATTTCATTCAGTCATCAAGCTCATGACTGAGTCACCAAACTCGTGTTTTAATAACCGACCATTAATCAAATGTTTGGACCAGAGACAGTCTGAGTCATTACAGAACTCACCATGGATCCAAATTCACGTTTCAATCAGTTCTACAATGTTCTGTTCAACAAAGTCGTGCGAGTTCTAATCCAATGTTTAGGTAACGTCCAGTGTCGGATACAAGTTATGAATTTCACCCAAGAGTTTCCAAAGATATGTTCAAGTCATTAACGTTTATGAAATCAAAGTCACTTAAAACTTCCCAAAGTTCCCAGTCGTGTACAACTTCTCATAGTCGAGTTCTGAAAGATGTAAATAAATCCCCAAAGTCTTCAGAGGTTGTGTAGAAATCACCATGGCGACGTACTAACGGTGGAAGTCGAGCTCATGTCTGAGGCAGCAAAGTGGTTTTTTAATCCCCACAGCAGAGCTGGAGTCACTAAGAGCGTCTCTGTGTCACATCGAGAGGCTGAACATCTTCATTTTTAATTCGTTAGAGTAGAAAAGTTGTGGCTTCGTTCCTTTTTAATTTCCTCTTCAAACTCAGTTGTGTGTTTTTGATCCATTTGATGAAACTCTCGTTCTTCACCTGAGGCTGTGTGAAGCCTCGATGTCAACATCTGTTTCCACTTGTTGGTGTAAAGACGTAAACTCCACAAACACCCTCCTGACGAAGTCGTGACAATATTTGGGAGAATTGTAGAAAATATGTTGCTCTGAATAACGAATAAGAGTTTAACATGTTAGATACGAGTAAACGAGACGTTTTGATAAGTTTATGATTCAGTCACACGAACGTTCGTCTCAGAAACAGAAAATACTGGGAAACTAAAGGTCGAGAGACAAACATGAGTAACAGCAGCTTCACCTCGATTGCTGAGTTAAGCACTTTGCCTTATTAGAGTGTGAGTGCGTGTCAGAGTGGCAGATTATGGGAGTGCACAGGGGCATCGTGGGTAGTTCTGGATACAAGAAGCTCGTGCAGCTCTTCCCTCGGCCTCGTCTTCTCCACATTCTGTGAATTACTCTTCATGTGTCTGCATCTAAAACTCAGTTCATTAATAATCTGATGTTCTGTAGAGTCGGCCATGTTGTCTGAGTTCGATGCTTTTCGTCTGTAAACGAACGTGTAACGATCAAGTGAACGCTGCAGGTTCATCCCAACATTATAAATTTTAAAACATTCAAATGATTGAGTTTGAAACCAGGAAACAAGAGATTTACTAAAAAAATGGTTCATACGTGTTTGTGAAGCAGAATCATAGTGTGTGTTTCTTCTTTAAATGGACGTAGACTCTGGTTCTAGAAAGTGAAGCAGACGAGGGTTTGAAACCTTTATTCTGTTTCCGTTAATAATCTGTGACAGCTGCCATCTTCCTGCTTCCTGTTTCATAACCAACCAACAATGTTGACTCTTCTCATAACAACATCATTTAATATGTCGCTTGGCGGTTTGCTCCGTTGCTGCATTGTTTATCTTGTGCAGCTCTGTTAGTGACGTGTTTGCTCTTGCTATCGTCCATAAAGTTTTTACAGTCCACACAGACAGTCAGTACTCATTTAGAGTCAAATAGACCATAAAGCACCGACGGGGGGGGTGGGTACCACAGTGTGATTGACAGCTGGTACTGTCTAATGTGTGCAGGTGTAGGTGGGCGTGCAGTGTCCTCGAGCTCTCAGTCAGGCTCCTCCCCCGCTCCTCATTATACTCATTATTTAATTTGGTGGAACCCTGCTTGTGTGCAGAGGAACGTTTCCTCCTCCTGTGGCTCACAGAGTTCTGCTCCGTGTGGCCCCCGACGTTGTTCGATGCCTCGTAGCTGTTTGAACATGAAAGTAGCTGAATGCAGGAGGAGGAGGATCTGCGGCTCTGTGCACTCGTTCTCTTCCATGCCCTTAATCCTAATTCTTTATTTAGTATTAATCTGCCACTTTCGTTTTTGACAGAAGAATAACGGGACAGTTTTGTTGTCGTTGTTGGCTGGAGGCTCACAGACACTTACCGAGCAGCCAGAGAGAAAGAAAACCATCATCTTCTTGTTACGTCCTCCTTTCACGCTTCACACATCCCTCTCAGACCATCTGGGCGCCGGCGGGTTCCATCTAACCCTGCTGCCGCTCCGTCCTCGAGCCTGACGACGCCACACAGCCGCTAAACGCCAACAGAACAGAAGCTGAGAGGATGTCAGCCGAGCTAACGGTACAAGACAGTAGAAAGTACACACTGATTATCGCTGAGCTGCATTCAGGTGTAGGAAGTTGTGTTTCTGGACCCGTGCTGGTGACGAGGTTATGTTTTAACCGCTGGTTGGCTGATCAAAATCTACACAACAGATTTCCCTGAAACTTGTGGGAAGCAGATCCTGGAATCTTTCTTTAGGAATCTGCTTTTTCTTCCTCCTGCTCTCTGGGTCAGCAGCTCCCTCAGCTGTCAGCGTGTCACTTCCTCCTCTGCAGCAGCAGCAGCAGCGCTGACGAATGACGCCAGCAACATGTCTCTGCTTCACGATCTGACTCCATCTTTCATCCTGTTCATTTTGCCACCATGTCCGTCCACTGAGACGCCTTCGGTCGAGCGGAGTTCAATAACAGAATCAATGGCGGTGACCTTTAGCGTCTTTGTGCCTTCCTCCGGTTCTCGTCTGTAATTATCTCCCTGCTGGGACTTAATTACATTAACCAACTATTTAAATCTGAGACACGACTGGACGAGTGTTTCACTGGACTGAGCAGAACCAGACAGAACCAGACTGAGCCAAACAAAGGCTGAACCAGGACGGATCAGGGAGGACGATCAGTGACATCATTCAGTCTGACGCCACTGATTTAATCCTTCACGTCCTCTCTGCTGCTGCTTCTACTTTAAAAAAGATAACTCAACACTTCAGGGAGTAGTTTGACATATCGGGAAATATTCTCATTTTAATTCTTGCTGAGATTCAGATGAGGATGTTGACACCGTTCTCGTGCGGTTTCATGTTCTCGGCTCGTTGGCACACAGACTCCCACTTCGTCAGAGGTGGATTATGTCTTTTATTTATTTTTTGGCAAAAGCGCAGAGCTGCAGGGAAAAGCTATTATGTAAAATATGAAGCTTTGGAACAGTTTGTGCCTGATTTTCTGCGTCAGCATGAACAGATACAGAATCTGCAGCGATTTAAAGAGCGTTTCAAACATTTTGTGTGTCTGAGCTGGAACGAACCATTACGTCAGTTTTACCTTCATTTTAACAAACAAATCTTTCATTTAAAAGTTGAACATCATCATATTAAGAGTTTTACTTGACTTTACTAGATTCAGCATCATTCACTCCAACATTTGTTTCACGGTGAAGGAAGCAGCAGATTCTGGTGTTGAATATCAGGCAGGAGACAAAAATAGGATTCAAGTATTGACTCCAAAATGTGAAACCAGAAGCTGCTGAGACTTTGTCAGACACACGAGGACGATTCATCCGTTCACAAAGAGAAACGTACAGAAGATGCACGTCTGTGATCTGAGGTCAGTGAACGTCAGACACCGTCGACACGGACGTTAGATTGAAAGACTCAAGAGAAACAAACAATTTCCTCTCAGATGCTGACACCAGAGCGTTAATGAGGCTGAAAACACTAAAAACAGACAGCGAATACTTTTTTATATTATTATCACGCAGAGAACTCATCCCCTGATCCTCCTGCTTCCATCAGCTCACTCTAATAACCTGAAAAACCCTCCGAGCTTTAATTTCTCTTATTTCTGCTCCCACACATCTTCACTCCCACATGAACCACTCAGAAATCACACGAGTCAGTTCACTGCAGCTCTGGTCAAAACCAAACGACTGCTGTTTTTAAATCGACAATAAAAAATGAACAGCAGCTGTTTTTTGTTTTTTTCCTCTCAGTAGTAAAATGTTTCCCTGGATTAAGGAGCATCAGTGAAAAAGCTCAAATGCAAATGTCTCTGTAAATAATAGAAAAGGTGACGGAGCAGCAGCTGTGACAGATGCTTCAGAACAGAGGCTATAGATATCCACTGCAGGATAAAAATACCCCTGCAGGACGGCACCTGTGATGGAGACGAATGTTTTATGAGAAGAGGACGTTCGTTTTCTCTTTTTTTTCCTGTTTCTCACTTTCACCTCCCGTCGGGGACTTAGAGCTGAAGCTGTCGCAGGACGAGATCGTTTCATAACGTCTGTTTCTTCGGTCCGAGTCTTGAATTGTTAATTTCACATGACGGTGGAAAAATGATGTTAACGTGCAGTTCCTCTAATGGCCACTAGATTGTTAAGAAAATTCAGGCTGCAATCAAGTAAAGAGTTGAAATATTTCTTCCCACGAGAACTTGAAATATATAAAATAAAATAATAGTCATGTGAAACGCTGAATGTTCCTCATTTTCATCAGTCGCCATCTCGGCCTGGTAGCAAAGGAGGAAACAGCCAGAATATTCCCTAACGCTTGAAAATGGAGGAAGGAGGTCACACTGGGGCTGATTTCATTTCCTCATCACGTAAAACAGATGAAAAATAACTCTTTTATATTTTAAGTCGAGTGAGAGAAGCAGCCAACACATATTTTGGTCGGCAGTTTAAATCAACACGAACCTGCAGAAAAACTCCAGTGAAGCTGCAGAACTGCTCGTGTTCGTTCGGTGGTCGTCGTGTGGACACGCGAAGCTGGCAACAACACAACACATCGAGTCGCACAATCTATTTCTGCCTCACTCCCACTGAGACACAAAGGTGCTAAAGTCAGATTATAACAGTGTGAGAGAGACACGGTTATAAATATGTTCATCTTACATTTGGAGTGTATGTTGGATTATATTTGATGTTACAGCTGCTGAGCAACAGAACTGTGTGAGTTTGTCATTGAAATGTGACGTTTGATGTAGAACAGATGTCTGAAAATATGTCACTGACTTGCATGTTTATTTACGAGCTGCAGGAGAACATGACATGAAGCTCGTCGCCTGTATCTTCCATCTGCTTCAGATCCAGTCTCTCCTCACTCGTCTCCGTCGTCCGTTAAACTCCAGACCTGTGAGAGCAGCGGAGTTTAGGCTCCGATGAACTCACCTCCGCCCAGCGTCGGCGTCACGTCTTGGTTTCTGCAGAGTTACTCAGAGTAAAGTAATCGGCTGCAGCTGTTTGTGCGGTTGGAAAAGTTTGGTTCATCCCCTCTGGACGAAACATCTTTTGTGAACTTGAGCAGAAACTTTGCAGCACAGGAAATAACTGTGAATAATGTAATTATGAATTAATGACTTGTTCTCAGACACACTGTGTGACCTCAGAGTAATATTGTGAAACTCTGCAGATCTACGTGCACTTTAATTAAAAGCTTTTTTGTGACGTTAGCGACTCGATGAAGTTGTTTTATCATTTTTTTTATAGTTCAAGACAAATCGTCATTGAAACATATTAAAGTTAATGCAAAGTTTCTCTTTGAACAAAGTGTCACGCAATCACGCAATCACGGCGTCTCAGCCTGAAATGACAGAAATCGTCTTTGGCAAACATTTATTTTTACTTTGATTGTTTGGTCCCGTCTGCTAACATGGAGGAGGCGGGTTAATGAGCTGAGCTGCCATGTCGTATCATCATCATCTCTACAAACAGTCGTCGTTTCGATTCTTCTTGCTTCTATGCAGACGATCAGCTGTTTTACCCACTTTTCCATTCAAGATTCTTTTTTTCTTCTTCGTCACGTCTCTGCGGCTGCGAGGAGGAGTAGGTAGGACAGACGTAGGAACATGAATTTGCTGAGCAGTGTTCGATCCCCTTGGCCCCGCTGTGGTGCCCTGGAGCAGGCGACGCAGCGTCCCGTCACGTTGGCCTCCAGCCAGCTGTCGCCATTATTCCTCGTCACTGTCAACACTTCGAGACGCAAGAAAACAAACAGGATCTGGGTCTGTGTCCCCATAAAGAACAGAGAGTGGCCATCTGTCTGCAAACAGCATGTCGGGACCCATGTGGCGTCCTGGCATGAAGCGCTGCCACGCTGTCTGATGACGGCCTCTAATCTACGATGAGACACAAATACGTATTTCTCCTTCAGATGCTGAAGCTGCGGGGCGGGAGTTTGACTGAGGCTGACGGAGGAGCGAGACACTCCAGGCTTCAGGTTCTCTCACAAACTGAGATATTACAGAAAAACGTCGGAGATTAAACCACCCCTCCCCCTCCCATCCCTCCATCCTCGTATCTGTGTCTGCAGACGTGATATCCCAGCAGGCCGAGGTTTGCCTGACTCACTCTTTGTGCTCCAGCTAAAAACATCTCGACACACATTCTCCTCGCCTGGTCACCGACTCTCTCGCTCTAATCTGCTGTGCTCTGCTCTGCCGGGGGAATAACCAGGGTTTTCCCTCCCTCGGCTGACATGAATAATTTCTTCGACGCTCGACTGAGGATAAAGCAAAAAAATGTCTGTTAGTAGACAAAGTGCTGCTGGTCAGGTTTGAGTCTTTCCGTTTGTATTGGGAGTGAACCGATGAGCATGATTTCTCTGGAGGCATGATCAGACGGGTCGGACAATGGCAGCTGGCCGCCATGTCTGTCTGCGTTGGCAGCTTCGGAGCACGTATGGCGGCTCGGAGGTGTGAATGGATGTGGCAGCGTGTCGATCGACCCGGTTGAGGCTGGATTCGTCTCGGCTGTGACACAAACAGTCTGGATGAGGGACTCGTAGCTGCGGGATTGTTCGTACGTGAAGAAGAATTGTTTATTCACACAGAAGTGTATTCATTTGAACCATTTTAACCTTTTACCCTTTGTTATCTGAACTCTTAAAATCTCTTAAATCCAAGTGAATGTTTGTGCAAAGTTTGGAGAAAGTCTCTTAACAATAAAAAACTCATTAAGTTTTGGTCCAGATCAGGTGACGGATTCTGGAAAAGTTTTTCATGTCGTTCTTTAACAATATGAGACGTGAATGAGACGATGAAATGTGACAATCTCTCGATTCAAAATTGTTAAATCGTCCTGTGCAACCATCGTCTTGGTTCAACGAGGAGTTTTGTGTTTACATTCACAACCTGTCAATCAATCCAAGAGTGAAGATGGAAGACAAAACGTTTACTTGTTTCATTAATCAACTTTTTCTTTTCTCTTCCATGTTTCCGTCTCCCTGTGCTGCCGTCTGATCTCTCAGGTAAGAACATGTAACACATATGTGCTTTAACACGTGTAGAAGTGAGCGGAACGTCTCTGCTGAAGATAAAAACCTGAGGTTGTGGAACAGAAACTTCAGTTACAGCAAAAGAAATTACAGTTTCCAAATTTCCCCTGAGCAGAAATCTGATGGGATAAAAAAGAGAAGAGGAAGAAAAAGATAAATCATTCATATGAAAAGAGAAAGTTTTAGTTTGTAGAGACTGAAACATGATGATGTTCTCAGATCTGATGATCAGCGTCTCACTGGAGGTTCTCAGCTGATTATTCTCAACATGTTTCTGTTTAAACAACAGAATCAGATCTCGAGTTATTTTAACTTTTTTCCTGCATAAAAATCTTGAAGCTTAATAGTTTCGATAGAAGTTTTCAATTCGTTTGATTTTATTTTCAGAAACAGAATTTAAAACAAAACAAGCATAGTGATGCTGTTGCTGTGATTTCTGGGTAATCGTGACACTGTTTTCCATCATCTGATCTGCGGTGATTAAAAAGAATCTTTGGTTACAGTCAAATATCAAAATGAATTAAACTAGAATAGTTCATCTCATGATGTGTGAGTTTTTTCAGGGATAAATACTTGTTGTCTTTTAGTAGTAACTGAGTATTTTCACAGTGTGGTATCAGTACTCTGAGTACTGTGCTGTCAGCTGATCTCTGAACATGCGTGGGTGAAGTGTCTGGACGTGAAGGAACTTTAACACTTTAACATCTGAGACTCTGCTCGTTTTTCCTGATGATGTGATTGTTGAGTTTGTGAGTCACACTCGAGCCTCCGACCTTTTCTCAAACACTCCTTCCATTTCCCCTCACGCTGTTTCTTTCACACCTGAGCCTTCAGCTCGCTGCGGAGGTCGTACGATCCTCACAAATCTCTGTAGTCTCAGTTTTTCCCGCTGCTCTTTGCTCCGAGATGTATCACACATTTACTCCGAGCGTCCGTCCTGCGGTGACTCTAAAAGCCTGGTATCGAACCAGAGGACACATCTGCGGCTTTAGAGGCAGCGGGCGCGTCGATTATCTCCCGGAGGAGCCGATACTTCAAGGTCCAGTCCACTGAGGGCGGGGGGGGGCACTCTGTAGAAAATGGATGGGGCACAAAGAAACAGAAACATACACGATATGGACAAAGGTATCGGGACACTTTACACCTACAGGAGCTTTCAGGTCTGAAATCCATCAATACGCAGCTGGTTCCTCTGCAGCAGCAACAGCTTCTCTCTACTCGAAGACATGAACCAGGTTTGACTCTGTCCGCAACATCCTGCTGTTAAACTCTTATTCTACAGCTTCAGGCGTCTTGATCCGATGATGGCGTCCGCTCCACAGACGCTCCCCGTGGTTTTTTTCCTGCAGCGGCGCAGAAACGATGCGTTTAGGTCGAGCGACAAACAACGATAACTGAGTTAACCGGGAGGCGTGAATCGATGGAGCCGATCAATGAGCTGCTCT